>NW_026733638.1:0-107500 GCF_028476545.2 Physella acuta
AAGCCCCCCCCCCCTTTCACCCCCGGAGAAAAAAGTCTGGAAGAAACATAGTTACCATGAGCTAACCACACCAATTGCCAGTACCCACCCCCACACCCAATTACCAGTACCCCACCCCACACCCAATTACCAGTACCCACCCCACACCCAATTACCAGTACCCACCCCACACCCAATTACCAGTACCCACCCCACAACCAATTACCAGTACCCACCCCACACCCCACACCCAATTACCAGTACCCACCCCACACCCAATTACCAGTACCCACCCCCACACCCCACACCCAATTTCCAGTACCACCCCACACCCAATTACCAGTACCCACCCCACACCCAATTACCAGTACCCACCCCACACCCAATTACCAGTACCCACCCCACACCCAATTACCAGTACCCACCCCACAACCAATTACCAGTACCACCCCACAACCCAATTACCAGTACCCGACACCCACATCCAATTACCAGTACCCACCCCACACCCAATTACCAGTACCCACCCCACACCCAATTACCAGTACCCACCCCACAACCAATTACCAGTCACCCACCCCACACCCAATTACCAAGTACCCACCCCACAACCAATTACCAGTACCCACCCCACAACCAATTACCAGTACCCACCCCACACCCAATTACCAGTACCCCCACCCCATCAACCCCAAATTACCAGGTACCCACCCCACCACCAATTACCAGTACCCACCCCAACACCCAATTACGTACACCCCACAACCAATTACCAGTACCCCACCCCACACCCAATTACCAGTACCCACCCACACCCAATTACCAGTACCCGACCCACATCCAATTACCAGTACTCACCCCACACCACACACCCAATTAACCAGTACCCACCCCACACCACACACCCAATTACCCCGTACCACCACCACACATAATTACCAGTACCCACCCCACACCCAATTACCATTACCCACCCCACACCTAATTACCAGTACCACCCCACACACCCAATTACCATGACCTACCCCCACACCTAATCTAATTAACCTCCATACGTCCCCAGAATGCCGGTCCAGCGACGGGGAATGCCACACTGTAGGTGAGTACTTCTTCCACAACACCCACGATCTGAAACGTAACTGCACGTGTGGAGTACAACTGCTAGGACCCAGACAGCGCGCATACCGTTGTCTTCAAGTGCGAACACAATTTGTATTATCTCACTTAATTAAAAAATAAATGTTGATGTATATGTTTTATTTGAAACGTCTTTTGTTTTTTTAAGCATTTAATTTTTGTCCAATCAGATTCGTCTTCTTTAGTCACTTGTAGGGACAGTGGCGTTACCTGGGTGGGTGAGACCCAATACGATAACTCAAGGTGTCACCCCCCCCCCCCCCCCCCCCCCCGAATGGTGTCAGCCTATCTGATGGTGGTCAACACATCTGATGTTGTCATCCCCCTTAATGGTGTCAGTCCATCTAATGGTGTCAGCCCATCTGGTGGTGTCATCCCCCTCTAATGGTGTCACCCCCTCTAATGGTGTCAGCCCATCTGATGGTGTCACCCCCTCGAATGGTGTCAGTCCATCTAATGGTGTCAGCCCATCTGGTGGTGTCACCCCCTCTAATGGTGTCAGCCCATCTAATGGTCGTGTCAGCCCATCCTAATGGTGTCAGCCCATCTAATGGTGTCAGCCCATCCAATGATGTCAGCACATCTGATGGTGTCAGCACATCTGATGGTGTCAGCACATCTGATGGTGTCAGCCCGTGAAGGCCGCACCCCACGTCCCGGCCTTGTGGCGTCCATACTGACCTTTTGACCTTTTGACTGTTATCCCAGGAATGACAACTACCACGGTGTGTGATGTGTAACAATAACATCTACCATGATGTGTGAGTCGGTCATTATCATGAAAAAGTTTCTAAAACCGCTGTGCAACTCGTATCGTTAGTGGAATGTTTTTTCTCGATATCTCTCAAGTTTCAACAACTCCATAATACCCCTCCCCCACCCCCCAACATATACGAGGTTGTTACTTTTTAAATTATCTCTAGGTAACTGAATATCTCACGATGCAGGTGAAGTAGAGTGTTTCCTTAAAAGTGTCATGCATATCCCAGGACAACTACTCATGACAGTAATGTTCTATGTAATAAGATAAAGGTTATGTATTCGTAGTAAGAAGCATCAACGACCACGAATTGTTCGTTGTGTGAGGCATTTCACGGATTATTCGATGCGCTGACGTTGTTGAAAATATTCAATGCCAGATGTTCGGTGTTTGAGGCGTGTCTGTATAATTCAACCAGCTTGTTCGTTGGCCGAGGCATGGCTGTGTTTCAATCATCTCTGCCGCCTTGTGCAAACCAAACACAAACTTACTAATGTTATCGCAAGAACGGGACACGGATTACTCAAGGGCACTTAATGCAACTCGAGTTATCGTTCTTGCTGCATGATAGTATTTCTCGTATTATCTTCCCACGAATGAGAGTTCTGCAGTGGACGATAATGGGGTAATCTAAAAAACGTAACTGTACTTAACCTTGCAGTGTCCTTTTGTATTTTTTTTTAACTTTGTTTATTTTGAATAAAAATAATTTGTTATCTTTCATTATTTATTTCATCCCGAAGTTTGAAGATTATTTGACTTCAAACCTTCCGCTAAGTCATATCAATTCGACGCAGTTGTGACTAAAAAAAAATTGTAAGTTTATTTTATTACATTATTAATGTAGTGTGGACACTAAGTACATAACCAGCGATTCCTGATGTGTTTTTAGTTTCTCGTATACAGAGTATACAGGAAGTATTGTAATCGTGGACAAAAATCACATGAAATGTTGACCGTTTTCACCGTTTTACTTTATCATTTACGGAGTATAGGGGACTTATTTTAATCGGGCAAAAATAATAAATGCAGGTTTATCAAAATTCCGGTGTTCTATGCGCAATCGAGTCGGAAAAATTGGGCTTTGCAATTATGTCCGTATGTCTGTGTGTATGTGTGTGTGTATGTCTGTGAACACGATAACTTGAGTACCGTTACAGCTAGGTTGATGAAATTTTGTATATAAATATTATATCAAATTTGTAGTTCTGTTTCAACTTTTCAGCGATTTCCGATAACCGGAAGTGAGACTTATTCTACTTTTAGTTTTTCAAAAGCCTATAACTTGAGCACTGTTTCAGATAGATAAACGAAATTTCATATATTAGTAAAATATCTACTTTTCTACCTTCTGTCAAATTTTGACCGAAAGTAGTAATTTACACTATTTCCGATTTCTCAAAAAAAAAAAAAAAACGCTAATGAAATTATAAAGTACTAAAATTAAAAGTATTGTTCTCTTACTCTTTGGGTGTATTTCATATTTCGTTTATGAAATGTATGTTTCAATGCCATCTCGGGTTCACAGCCTCTATTTCTGTTCACTTGATCGCACGCTTGACAAAGAAGTGCTAATTTGAAACGGGGTCGTCCATAAATGACGTAACACTCCGGAGGGGTGGTAGTGGGGTGGGGTTCAGAAAGTGAAAAAAAAAGCTTTTGCAATGATGCTAGAAACTGAGTCAAAGACTTTGCTTCGTGTGGATTAAACAAAAAAATTAATAAAAATCAATCTAGGCCTTTTCAACTATAACCGAGTTAATAATTTTTTTTAGAAAAAAAAACTGCTTTTTGCTTTTTTTTTTTTTTTTAAATTATAAATTTTTAGAAGGGTTGTAGACTGAGGTATGGCGTCATTTTCGGCATTGGGGCATGGCCTTTTGTAAAATGAGTGAAGTTGACGGGGGGGGGGGGGGAGTTAAAAATCATTAAAAATCATGATGTCGCTTATGGTATGGATGACCCGGTGTAGATATAAATACCGTGCTTCGGGATATGATTTTTTTTCTTAATTTTTCTATTTAACATGCAGGG
The DNA here is from genome assembly GCF_028476545.2 of Physella acuta. Taxonomy (NCBI): domain Eukaryota; kingdom Metazoa; phylum Mollusca; class Gastropoda; family Physidae; genus Physella; species Physella acuta. Next base: position 3,911 of record NW_026733638.1, read on the forward strand.
CAGGAATACGAGTTATATGTGTATTTTAAAATGTAAGCACTTCAATGTTAAAATTCAACATATAGACGTCCACATGTAGCCTGCTTAAGTAATTTAGTTTTAACAATGGTAATACAATAGGTGGGTTTTTTTTTGTTGTATCAGGGACTACTGAGATGTCCGTCTTGTGGCTGCTGGTGCTGTGTGCTGTGGGCGCCAGCCAGGCGTCCTTCCTGCTGACCGTGACCCCGCACAAGATCGAGGCTGGCATCACAGAGAACGTCACGGTCCAGTGCAGCTTCTGGGGCGAGAGCGCGCTGAGCCGCCTGGAGAAAATCACCATGATCCGCATCATGCGTCAGTCCAACAGCGAGGCGTTCGAGCCCATCGTGGAGAAACGCGACAACGAGGATAACGTTCACGTCATCGGGTTGGACCCGTCCATCTACGTCACAGCTCACATTGGGACTGTGGCTTCGTCTTTTATAGAGATCACCTGGCCCGTCGCTTCTTTTGATGTTTTCGGGCATTACCGATGCGATGTTTTGGGTTTCGATTTAAACCAGGATCCGATGAACGAGAAGTCTCCGGTAATTTCCGTCACGGAGACCAATGTCACGGCGTACGATGTTCTGGAGTTGTTGCTCAAGGACCGCGTTGAGCTGAAGAGCTACTGCGACGCGGAAGTGGCTGCGTCGGAAGCGAGGCTGATGGCGGTTATAAATAGAATGAAAACGGAACAAGCCAGTAATGACCTGATTCTGGAGAATACACTGCGAGCGGAGATCAGCGCGTTGAGGACGGATGTTAACAGATTGATGGAGACGGGGGTTCTTCAGTACTGGCCGGAGGGGACCTACGCCTTGCTCATGCCACAAGACGGATGTCCGAATAACGTCGGGGCTATCTGGACGACGGGTTTCCGGAAGTTCCACACGGAATCGACGGACAGAAACTACGATCACGTGTCCACTGTTAATCACTTGAGAAATCCCATTCTAGAAAGAGCTGGAACGAATAATTTTATGTACCAGCACTTCTGCGTGTCCACCACCCTCTCCCCCGGGGCGGCTTGGCCCCGGGGCTCGTACTGCATCAACAGGAAAGGGGACAAATGCCCCAGCGGGTTCGAGACGGGGTCGGTCGCGTGGAACGAAGAACGAACCGGCTCGGCGGCAGCGGTGAGCGGCACGCTGCCTGACGGGACGTTCGCTGTTGGCTCGGCCAAGATCTTCTACTGCTGCCGGAACGACAGCTCGCCCTACGACACCGTCTACCTCCCCACGGCCCGCCCCTTCTACTTGTACCGGTTCGGCGGGAACTGCCAGGAAGTGGTGGGGATGAAGGTCACGGCGGAGGAAATGACCTTTGACACGGACAGTACCAACACCGACGCCTACGACAACGAGTATCACCCGGACGGGCAGATCAACGACATCCAGATGCAGCTCTGCTATTACGAAGAAATATAGCCCCCTGCTCTCTTTTTTTTTCATTTTAAATATTTGAGGTAAAATATAAAGTGCTTTGCTATAATACATTAAATACATTAAACACCACTCTTTGCCAGAGAGTTGTTTTTTTCTGTTTTGTTCAATTTTTCGTTATTTCAAGAAAAATTAGTTTCAGATGACACATCAACAAACTAATTTTATAGAAAAAAATAATTGAAACAATTATTTTTTTTTAATTTCTTTTTTTTTTAAATTGAGAAACATTGCATAACTAGTTCATGTCGTTTTTATTGTAAATTTTATTTTAAAATTGTATCGGCAAAGTTTTGAGTTCAAGTTACGACAAAATGGCGTTAACAGAAGATCAATCTTGGAGTTTCTATAAAGCCCGTCAGTGTTTGTCTAACCGCTTCGTCCATTAGCATGCAAAAGGTCAAACGTAAAACTTACTAGTTAAAGGGAGACTAACTGCTTTCGGTTAAGTAAAATAATTTTTTTATTAGTTATCTCCCTTTATTTACAAATTGACCCTAGTGTCAGATGCTATTCGATTATTACTAAGCATCAGGCCATCACCCCTTTTTTTCATGTGAAGTGTTTAAGACCTTTAAATTTGATCCTTTTTTCAATTGCTTTATAATTTACTTTTTAAAAATATTTACGAGAGAGAATAGACGCACGAAATTTCACAATACCATAATTGGTTGCCGTGGTCGAGTCGGTAAAGCTCATGGTTGCTAAACCGAAAGTCTCGAGCTCGAACCGCCGGGCAGATGAGGCAACTAGGGACAGCAACTCTTCTAGGAGAGACAACACTAAAATCAAACAACTGCTGCTTTGTAGTTTCTTGGTTGGACAAAGGCTATGGAAGCAAATCCAAAAAGAAAAGCAGACTGAGTCCCTCAATGGCGCATAACCAGTTGATACATATCCTTAATTGTGATGGAGGCGTGGTCGAGTCAACAAAAGCTCATGGTTGATAAATTCGAAAATGTCTCGAGTTCAACCCTCTGGCAGATAAGGCTCGATCCCTTCCATCACTAAAAATTAAGAACGAAGAAGAAGGTTGCCAGCCCCAAAGTTTTTTTTTTTACCACGAAAGTGATTATTTTGTGTAATAATACCCTTCTGTCCTTACGTTTTTTCCCCTCATACAAGTAATATCTAAAGATAAATGCGAATAAGCACAATGTGATGCGATTTTTGTAAGTTTTTAAAAATTATTATATGCCAAAAAATTGTGAAACATGATCAGAACGTAAAATAATTTTACATTTTAGTTGGAGATAGCCAAATAAATTACAAGTGAATATTTGATTTTTTGCGTTGACAAATCCGTAACTTTTTCTCAACAAAAATGTAATATGGTGACTTTGTTGTCTAACAAAATCACGAAGAAAATGGTACAAAAAGTCAGCTTTTGTAGTGACCGATTTCTTGCATAATTATCCCAGCTATTTTATGACAGAAGAAGGTATTTACCAACATTGTCCAAACGTGTGCAATCTGGTTAACAACTGTATCCAATCTTGTGTGCCAACCTTATGTGCCAATAGTGTGTGGACCTAAGGACCTTTTGTCCATCCTATATGCTAATTGTTGACCTGACAAACTATGCTCCCTCTATGTGCTAATAATGTACCTAGTGACCTTCCATCATGAGTGCTAGAAGTGTGACAAGTATCTAATTTAACTATTTTTAAAAACCATAAATTCTTAATTTTAAAAAGTAAAGCAGGATATGAAACAAAAAAAAATTTATTGACCAATAAATGCAGTAAAAATTATTTAGACAAATTAGGCATGATCTAAAATGTAGGTCTTCACAGGGAAACCAATGCAAATACTGAGAGACACATCTAAATAAAGGCACAAAATGGAACAATTTCAAGGCAAATTATGCCAAAAATAACATGTATCAATAGGCCCGGGTCAAGAAATAAACCAACTGCCCTTAGATCCAAGCCATTTGTTTGTAGAAACATTGTTCAAATGTAGAATTTTACTCACAATATATAAAGATTTTTTCATAACAGGTTAATTGATACGTTTTATTTATTGTGTGGCCTAATGTGGTTTGATATAGCACCCAAATATTTGAGGCAGCGACCAGTTGTTTTTTTTACTACATCTAACAATCATTTTTTTTTTACAACAGCTAGGCAAAACTGTACCTAATCTGTACATTAAAAAAATCCAACAAACAGAAAATTTCTAACTTATAAAAAAGAGAGTTCCTGTACTTGACTGAGGTTTAAACTACTTACAGTAACCTAGGTAACATCAGTTTGTATTGTATTTGATTATATTTAGATCTAAATAAAGAGGTGATAAAGGTTTAAAAGTTTTTTGGTATTTTAAAAATCCATCACCCTTCTAAAAAAAAATGAAATAAAACAGGACATTAAAAAAATAATGGAACATTTAAAATTTTATAAATATACATATTATATATCTAACAAAAATAAAGTGATTTCTGTGGTTTTCAAAATGACAATAGGAAGAACTGTCTAGCCAGTAAAAATGAAGAAAATGGTCATCATCTTAACAAAATAATCGACATGAAGAATCTAAATCTATTTGGTTACTGTATTATGTCTAAGAATGTTACCATGACAACATTGATCAGCTACAGCTCCACCAACTACATACAACATACTGCAGTGTGCTGGTACTCGTACATACAGGAAGACAAAAATCTTGTAAAAAAAAGACACAGTCCAACCAAGAGTGAGTTGCACCCCTTGAGTACTCAGATTCTTTCTTGCCGTCTTCATAACATCATGTGGGGACACTGGTCAATCACAGAACCAGCTGCTGACCAGTAGCGCCCAGATCTGACCAGACAATGTGGGGTTTAGTAGCCTTCATTGCTCCAGGTGATTTGGTCGTAGTCTTTGAACTTCCTCAGTAGCAGGGAGTGTGTGATGGAATGGTCAGCTTGACCAAATTGCTGGGGAACACAGGGAAATACAAGCAAATTAGATAAAACATGTATTAAGGGGACGGAGTGGTCTAGCGGTAGAGAGCTGGACTGCTAACGCGTAAGTCTCGAGAACGAATCCGGGTTCAAGTCAGTAGACCGTCCCTGAGTCCACCAAACTCTGATGGGTACCTAACTCACGTTAGGGAAAGTAAAGACGGCTGGGCATACTGCTGACCACACTATCTCTTCATATGCTGAAGTCACAGAAACAAGTGAACTCTACTTCACTTGCCCTATAGACCGTCAAGTTTGAAAGGGAACTTACATAAGACAGGTTTAAAATACAAATTATATAAGACAGGAAAATACAAATTATATAACACAGGTAACTGCAAATTATATAGGACAGGTAACTACAAATTATATAAGACAGGTAAATACAAATTATATAAGAGTTACATCTGGTCAGCTTGACCAAACTGTTGGGGAAGACAGGGAAATGCAAGAAAGTTAAATTAGACAGGAAATAAATTATTTAAGACAGGTAAATTCAAACAAATTATTTAAGACAGGTAAATTCAAACAAACTATTTAAGGGAGGTAAATTCAAATTTTACAAGACAGGTAAATTCAAACAAAATTATATAAGACAGGTAAATACAAAGCATTTAAGAGTAACATCTGGTCAGCTCGACCACATAGCTGGGGACAGATGAATACCAAAGTTACATAAGAGAAACACCTGGCCAGTATTGGTCAGCTTGACCCAATTGCTGGAGAGGACCAACAAGAATTAAAGAACACCTCCAGCCATTTGATGATCCAGCCAAGACATTAATGAGATTAATAATACAAAGACATCCATTACAACAAATGCTTTGCTTTGATGACATATATCCAGTGGCGTAGCAAGGGGGGGGGGGGGTGCGGACAGCACTGGGTGACACCATTTAGGGGGTGACACCAAGGCAAAAAATAGCAAAATATATAGAGAAAAATGATAATTCCACTTAAGTGATTAATTTGAGTGTTAAATAGTCTTTTAAAAGGTGCAAATCAAAAGTTTGAGGGGGGAGGGGGGGTGTGCAAATCAAAAGTTTGGGGGGGGGGGGGAGATGCAAATCGAAAATTGAAAGTTTGTCCACGGGAAGGGTCCCTACGCCTCTGGGGGGTGACACCATTAAGTGCCGCACCAGGTGACACCTGACCTCACTACACCACTGCATATATTTACAATACTATGCTAACCATAACACTAGCCTAATTGTGAAATAAACAGTATGTCCATAACTTTTTACACCTGCGTACACATATTCCTTCTTAAAAACATCCCCAACAACCATTACCACTAAATATATTAATCATAACAAGATTAACGATAATGTTTTACAATACCATCCCTCAGGACATAGAGACGCCAACTTAAAAGACCACCACATGCCAAGTTCTAACAAAGCTCATGCCTGACATAACGAGCGAGCGGCATCAATTCTCTCCTGTGTGCATTAAACCTGCACAAATACCTCCCACACACTCTGCAGATTCACTGCTCATCTGCCTCCAGGTAACACACACCACCTTCAAGTTTATTTCATTGTAAATAAATTTCAAAGGGGAAAAAACAGGAGAGCTTGTTTACATTTCTATTAGCAGTGTCTTCCCTTCTCTCTAGAGCCCAGCACATAGAGATTAGAGAGTAAACAAAGCTTCCATCATATCTAGTACGTAAACAGGCAGAGACAGGAGAGGAAATCTTCAGTGGTGGAGGTTGTTTTTTTTTATGTACTAGGGCTTAAGGGAGATGATGATGCAGCATACAGTTGTTGTTTTTACATTTTGTATGCTGAATATTAGCTTAGTCAGAGTTTTGATACAATAATTAGTTAAAGAATGCATAACAGTTCAAAACTTGGAGCATTACTGCTATTTTTTTTTAAAATAAAAGTGCCTGAACAGACACTTAGGACAAGTAGATGTTATGGAACATATCAGAACCTACACTTGTGTAAGGTAGATGTTATGGAACACATCAGAACCTAAACTTGTGCCCAGTAGATGTTATTGAACACAGCAGAACCTAAACTTGTGCCCAGTATATGTTATGGAACACATCAGAACCTAAACTTGTGCCCAGTAGATGTTATGGAACACATCAAAACCTACACTTGTGTAAGGTAGATGTTATGGAACACATCAGAACCTACATTTGTGTAAGGTAAATGTTATGGAACACATCAGAACCTACACTTGTGTAAGGTAGATGTTATGGAACACATCAGAATCTAAACTTGTGCCCATTAGATGTTATGGAACATATCAGAACCTACACTTGTGTAAGGTAGATGTTATGGAACACATCAGAACCTAAACTTGTGCCCAGTAGATGTTATTGAACACAGCAGAACCTAAACTTGTGCCCAGTATATGTTATGGAACACATCAGAACCTAAACTTGTGCCCAGTAGATGTTATGGAACACATCAAAACCTACACTTGTGTAAGGTAAATGTTATGGAACACATCAGAACCTACACTTGTGTAAGGTAGATGTTATGGAACACATCAGAACCTACACTTGTGTAAGGTAAATGTTATGGAACACATCAGAACCTAAACTTGTGCCCAGTAGATGTTATGGAACACATCAGAACCTACACTTGTGTAAGGTAGATGTTATGGAACACATCAGAACCTACACTTGTGTAAGGTAGATATTATGCAACACATCAGAACCTACACTTGTGCCCAGTAGATGTTATGGAACACATCAGACCCTACACTTGTGCCCAGTAGATGTTATGGAACACATCAGAACCTACACTTGTGCCCAGTAGATGTTATTGAACACAGCAGAACCTAAACTTGTGCCCAGTAGATGTTATGGAACACATCAAAACCTACACTTGTGTAAGGTAGATGTTATGGAACACATCAGAACCTACACTTGTGTAAGGTAGATGTCATTGAACACAGCAGAACCTACACTTGTGTAAGGTAGATGTTATGGAACACATCAGAACCTACACTTGTGTCTGGTAGATGTTATGGAACACATTAGAACCTAGATTTGTGCCCAGTAGATGTTATGGAACACATCAGAACCTACACTTGTGTCTGGTAGATGTTCCAATAAACATCTACATCTTATAGATGCCAACTAGTTTTCTTGATACTTGTCCAAGGTACTCTTAACGGATTCTGCTATGAGTGTGGTACTCACATTTGTACATACTGACAGACTGATTGTACTGCAAGTATACTTGACACTTAAAAAGAAGTACAGTCAATGCCTTAATAACAAAAGTGTACCCAGTGGTTACATTTAAAACCAACATCTACCTGAACTATAGACAGTACTGCCAGTAGAAATGTTAAAGTTCCAGCAGACCAAAGTCTGGAGATAACACTGTCATTTAGCCAGACCAGCGATACAGCCTGACATCAGATAGACATTTCACAGACGCACTAGTCTGGCTAGGTGGTTGCACACAATGTTTTCACAGACGCACTAGTCTGGCTAGGTGGTCGCACACAATGTTTTCACAGACGCACTAGTCTAGCTAGTGGGTGCACACAATGTTTTCACAGACGCACTAGTCTAGCTAGGTGGTTGCACACAATGTTTTCACAGACGCACTAGACTGCCTAGGTGGTTGCACACAATGTTTTCACAGACGCACTAGACTGCCTAGGTGGTTGCACACAATGTTTTCACAGACGCACTAGTGTAGCTATGTGGTTGCACACAATGTTTTCACAGACGCACTAGTCTAGCTATGTGGTTGCACACAATGTTTTCACAGACGCACTAGTCTAGCTACGTGATTGCATGTTTTCACAGAAGAACAATGTTCTTATCTCAAACACAGCTGTTGTTTTTCAATTCTCTCATAAACACATGAAGCTGGCAAGATGTTGGACATTTGCAAACAATGAACATCATAAAGATAAGATGCAACAAAAATATTTTTAATTGCTAGCTTTTTAAAAATAAGTTAATAATTACAAGCCTTTTATAAATTTTATCTAAATAACCAAACCAAGCATGAATCTCAAATTCCAATTTCTTAAGTAGGCTACTAGAGCATTGGTCTTGTCCTAGATATCTGTTCTTTTGATCTCATCATTTCCTTAAAACTTCTAGAGTGGGGATGGGAGGTGAGACAAAGATGGGGTGAAGAGGGGGAGATGAGCAAAGACACATATAAAATTGCCAATAGCCAAGCTAAACAGGCTATACCACAATGGCCTGCCAAATTGATATGGAGTAGAAGAGTTGACTATAGGGTGGAGTCAGCTCATCCTGTTGGCATCAAACTCCAGCCAGTTCTTTCAAGTGCTCTACATTTCTTATCTGCATGAATCAAGCCCATGCCAATTCCCACACTGCTCACGCCAACAAAACAGTGGCATCTAACATTACACATCAGCACTTTCATCTGTCTGTCTGGCTTCCAACAAACACACTAATATATGCATCATGCTGTGAAGGTCCCAACACACAACTAGTCCTATACCCAGTCATGTTGTGAAGGTCCCAACATACACACACAACTAGTCATGTACCCGTCAGGTTGTAAAGGTCCCAACATACACACACAACTAGTCATGTACCCGTCAGGTTGTAAAGGTCCCAACATACACACACAACTAGTCATGTACCCGTCAGGTTGTAAAGGTCCCAACATACACACACAACTAGTCATATACACATCATAATGTGAAGGTCCCAACATACACACACAACTAGTCATATATCCAGTCATGATGGTGGGGGTTCCAATACCACAAGCATCTGTCCACACTTTAAAATTTGTAATCTCAGGTTGTAAAGGTCCCAACATACACACACAACTAGTCATATATCCAGTCATGATGGTGGGGGTTCCAATACCACAAGCATCTGTCCACACTTTAAAATTTGTAATCATACAACTAGACATACCCAAAAATTGTTTTACTTTGTTCCCGTCATTATTTTAACTAGTTACACAAACATTTTATAAGTAATTGTGCAAACCTAGCAGCCCATAGAATAGATACAAAGATTTTTTTTAAATTTTAACCATGGCATTGTGGTGAGTTCTTAGTTTAGCTGACTTTTCATACTAACAGTCAGGTTAAGTGGGTCAGCTTCTGCTGACTCTGCCTTATATACTAATTGAGTCAGGTATTTGACATGGCTGAAGGATGATATGAGTGCTCTATTACTTGACCATACTGTCCTATACAAACAAACACAGCTGCACATGATGCTAATGTGTACACAGAAATAAAGATGTACAGAAAAATAATAGTAATGATGGGAGACTGCTAATGAGTATGTACCATTATTATAATCAGTCAGGGTAAAGCTAGACTAATGATGGAAGCATGATAATGTGTATGTACCATTATTACAAGCAGCTAATGATTGAAGAATGCTAATGTGTATGTACCATTATTATAATCAGCCATGGTACAGCTACTGATGGAAGAATGCTAATGTGTATGTACCATTATTATAATCAGCCATGGTACAGCTAATGATGGAAGAATGCTAATGTGTATGTACCATTATTAGAATCAGCCAGGGTACAGCTAATGATGGAAGAATGCTAATGTGTAAGTACCTTTATTATATTCAGCCAGGGTACAGCTAATGATGGAAGAATGCTAATATGTATGTACCATTATTATAATCAGCTAATGATGGAAGAATGCTAATGTGTAAGTACCTTTATTATAATCAGCTAATGATAGAAGAATGCTAATGTGTATGTACCATTATTATAATCAGCCATGGTACAGCTAATGATGGAAGAATGCTAATGTGTAAGTACTTTTATTATAATCAGCTAATGATAGAAGAATGCTAATGTGTATGTACCATTATTACAATCAGCTAATGATGGAAGAATGCTAATGTGTAAGTACCTTTATTATAATCAGCTAATGATGGAAGAATGCTAATGAGTATGTACCATTATTACAATCAGCTAATGATGGAAGAATGCTAATGTGTACAAGCCTACTCAGGTCCAACTCTACATCTGTGTGCTGTCAGACAGTTCCTTGATTGATCCCTCCCTCGCCAGCCACCCCCACCTTGCCAGCCACCCCCACCTTGCCAGCCACCCCCACCTCCCACCTGGCTGTTTTGATAGCAGGAACACAGGTTATCAATACCTGGCCATCTCACACCACCCCTTACCCTACACTGCTGGCATTCTAGTTTCAGGCTGACAAATAGGTCAGGTACTACAGGTACTACATGGATGTTTCTCTACTAGAGGCTGATGTCACTAGAGATGTTGCTCCTATAGGCTGATGTCACTAGGGATGTTTCTCTACTAGAGGCTGATGTCACTAGGGATGTTTCTCTACTATAGGCTGATGTCACTAGGGATGTCGCTCCTATAGGCTGATGTCACTAGAGATGTTGCTCCTATAGGCTGATGTCACTAGGGATGTTTCTCTACTAGAGGCTGATGTCACTAGGGATGTTTCTCTACTAACAGCTAATGTCACTAGGTATGTTTCCCCACCACAGTCTGATGTAACAATTAAAGGTGCAGACGCTGATCAGATGTGTGGAGGCCAGAAGACACGTAAGCAGCAGGGGGAGACAGGTAAAGGCCACGGTAACAACAGCTTGTGGAGGGTCAAAGAAAGTCTCAGGTAGAAAACAATTGGCAGTTCTGTCTACACCCCCGAAATAATCATAGATTTTCTTTGATAGTTCATGGAAAAGGCCTTCTGTCCCTTACTTTCGAAAGAAAAAATACGTATCCCACATTTTTTTGCATACACGGTAGCATTAAGTTCAATTTGATATTATCACTAAATGTATAGGTGTAGTATTTTCAATATGTAGGCTAAATATATGTTTTATTAAGTAATTGACGAACTGCGAGCAGTCGGCTAGTGATAATCCAATAAATAACCAAGACGTTCGTGTATTTTTTTATCACGACTGTCTGTGTAATCGCTATTATTCATGAACAATAGTAGTCTAAATCATTGGCACCCTGTTTGTACTTGATGAGTATTTAAAGCTAGATATCTAACACCAACCAATAGCCTCGTAGCCGCAGTATATTCCTCAGGTCAGAGAAGGTTCACACCACAGACTGAACAATCCCAACACGCCGTACCATATGTGTAGGGGGGGGGTGGAGTCCGACAGACGGCATGTATACTTAAAGTAACAGCCAACAGACGGCATGAATACGTAAAGTAACAGCCAACAGACGGCATGTATACTTAAAGTAACAGCCAACAGACGGCATGTATACGTAAAGTAACAGCCAACAGACGGCATGTATACTTAAAGTAACAGCCAACAGACAGCATGTATACGTAAAGTAACAGCCAACAGACGGCATGTATACGTAAAGTAACAGCCAACAGACGGCATGTATACGTAAAGTAACAGCCAACAGACGGCATGTATACTTAAAGTAACAGCCAACAGACGGCATGTGTACTTAAAGTAACAGCCAACAGACGGCATGTATACGTAAAGTAACAGCCAACAGACGGCATGTATACTTAAAGTAACAGCCAACAGACGGCATGTGTACGTAAAGTAACCAGCCAACAGACGGCATGTATACTTAAAGTAACAGCCAACAGACGGCATGTATACTAAAAGTAACAGCCAACAGACGCCATGTATACTTAAAGTAATCAGCCAACAGACGGCATGTGTACTTAAAGTAATCAGCCAACAGTACTATAATTTTAACCAGCTGAGTCCAAGTATAAAACACAATGATATGACACTCCTGATTAAACGCTGATATCTAGTTATCTATTTCGAATGTTTGAGGAAGCCGAAACGGATCACAGTTTTAATCATAGTTTCATAGTCATGTAATGGGAACCCGGTGCCAAAATTACGGGAGGAAATCGTACATGTGGGCAGCCCTGATTCGTAATGGCGTAAAGTTAGATGATTTCAAACCAGGTAATGACTAGTTTATAATCACGCGCTTAAGACAGCAGTTCATCCACACCTGAATCCCCCCCTCCCCCACTACCCACCCCAACATCCGAACATGCAGGGAGAAGAAAATAAAAGCCTGGAGGAAACAAATGGGTCTGGCAGCTGGTTGCATTATAGTTAGAGAAGATTAGAGTTGTGTTGTTGTGTAATCATAATGATTGGGATACAGTAACAGTTTGATCAAAACAGTGGGATTATAATAGCAATGTAATCTTAAAAACAGTATTTTTGTAACAGTTGAACCAAAGTCAGGGGGCTTTAATTAAAGTAAAATCATAACATCAGTATAAGCAGAAGACTCGTGGTGTAAAGGTATCTCTCACCTGTGAATAGCCGTAGATCTTGATGGATTTTTTGGCAGGTTCGTGCTCTATCCGGCCACCTCCTAAAATCTCACAGTCCAAACCTTTGTCCTCAATCATGGCCACCACTTGGTCATAGATGTCAGCTGTGGGAGACAAACCAACGGTCAATCATAGACACACAGTGTATCAGCAGTCCACTGCTTTAAGATGGTCAATCATAGACACAAAGTGTATCAGCAGTCCACTGCTTTAAGATGGTCAATCATAGACACACAGTGTATCAGCAGTACACTGCTTTAAGATGGTCAATCAGAGACACACAGTGTATCAGCAGTCCACTGCTTTAAGATGGTCAATCATAGACACACAGTGTATCAGCAGTCCACTGCTTTAAGTAGTGTTTAACTCAATTGTGTTAGCTCAGCATTCGCGCTAGTTGAATGCCTACGCTACAGACATGGGACGTAACTGAAGTCTCAGTCAAGAATTAGTTCTAGTTCAATGACTTTACAATAGGGATGTGACATGACTCAAGTCTCAGTCAAGAATTAGTTCTAGTTCAATGACTTTACAATAGGGATGTGACATGACTCAAGTCTCAGTCAAGAATTAGTTCTAGTTCAATGACTTTACAATAGGGATGTGACATGACTCAAGTCTCAGTCAAGAATTAGTTCTAGTTCAATGACTTTACAATAGGGATGTGACATGACTCAAGTCTCAGTCAAGAATTAGTTCTAGTTCAATGACTTTACAATAGGGATGTGACATGACTCAAGTCTCAGTCAAGAATTAGTTCTAGTTCAATGACTTTACAATAGGGATGTGACATGACTCAAGTCTCAGTCAAGAATTAGTTCTAGTTCAATGACTTTACAATAGGGATGTGACATGACTCAAGTCTCAGTCAAGAATTAGTTCTAGTTCAATGACTTTACAATAGGGATGTGACATGACTCAAGTCTCAGTCAAGAATTAGTTCTAGTTCAATGACTTTACAATAGGGATGTGACATGACTCAAGTCTCAGTCAAGAATTAGTTCTAGTTCAATGACTTTACAATAGGGATGTGACATGACTCAAGTCTCAGTCAAGAATTAGTTCTAGTTCAATGACTTTACAATAGGGATGTGACACAACTCTACCAGTAACGCAAGGCTGTTACACATCTAGTTGACTGACATTATATGCACGTTTCTGTCACAAACACAGGAACACATCACAAACACTGCCCTATCCCACATCACAAACACTGCCCTATCCCACATCACAAACACTGCCCTATCCCACATCACAAACACTACCCTATCCCACATCACAAACACTGCCCTATAACACATCACAAACACTGCCCTATCCCACATCACAAACACAGCCCTATAACACATCACAAACACAGCCCTATAACACATCACAAACACTGCCCTATCCCACATCACAAACACTGCTTTATTCCACATCACAAACACTGCCCTATCCCACATCACAAACACTGCCCTATAACACATCACAAACACTGCCCACATCACAAACTCTTCCCTATCCCACATCACAAACACAGCCCTATAACACATCACAAACACTGCCCACATCACAAACTCTGCCCTATCCCACATCACAAAAACTGCCTTATACCACATCACAAACACTGCCTTATACCACATCACAAACACTGCCCACATCACAAACACTGCCCTATTACACATCACAAACACTGTCTTAACCCACATCACAAACACTGCTTTATTCCACATCACAAACACTGCCCTATCCCACAGCACAAACACTGCCTTATCAAACATTACAAACACTGCCCTATTACACATCACAAACACTGCCCTATAACACATCACAAACACTGCCCTATAACACATCACAAACACTGCCCTATTACACATCACAAACACTGCCTTATACCACATCACAAACACTGCTTTATTCCACATCACAAACACTGCCCTATCCCACATCACAAACACTGCCTTATCCCACATTACAAACACTGCTTTATCAAACATCACAAACACTGCCCTATTACACATCACAAACACTGCCTTATACCACATCACAAACACTGCCCTATCACACATCACAAACACTGTCTTAACCCACATCACAAACATGGCCTTATCCCACACCTTGAGCACGGCCGTATACAACATTAAAAACATAACCCTATTACAAACACTGCCTAACTTCACATAACAAACCTATCACAATTCATCACCCCCCCCCCCCCCCCCCACACACACACACACACATCAGCTAAATAAGAATTACTGACAGACAAGATATACCACCAGCCCATCATTTAAAAAATCTAAATAAATCACCACATCACATTAACCGCCTTACAAAACCACCAACAGTTTACACAGGGATCCCCAAATGTTAAGATCCGTGGAATCAAACGAGCAGGCACTAATTAGTTGAATGTTTACACTGTGGAATCTGTGCAGAGCTACAGGCAAAAGCCTGCATGTTAGTCATCATGGAAGATTTTCTACAGCTGGTAACAAGCCTCAGGATATTGATGGCAACAGATAAAAAATAGTTTCTGTTTGTCATCAATGATTCACAACATCTAGAGAAAAAAAAGCTGTGAGATACTGGAGCACGTTTTTCTTTATTTACATGTGAACTTCCATTACGCAGAGGCGTAGCGACCCTTCCTCCCTGCACCGGGACTAACTTTCGATTTGCACCCCCCCCTCAAACTTTTCATTTGCACCCCCCTCAAACTTTCAATTTGGCGCCCCCCCTATGGTCGGCGCCCGGGGACATATGCCCCCCCCCCCACTACGCCTCTGCCAATACGAGCCATCTTTGTTGAGTGCAATATTGTCGCAAACCCTAACGTCGGAGGCCAATATGTTATAGCCGAAATGTCGGGATCGTTTTTGTCTGGGCCATTTTGACAGTGCACTTATACTTATAAACCATACACCACCAGATCTAAAAAAAAAATTGTAAAACTTATCACCACTTACAGGTATTCACACCTGCATTAAAAGATTTGAAGCTTCAACATGGTTTTTGTTTCTGTTGATTCTCACAGAGATAACCAGGAAACTGAATTCCCCAGGAATGCATGGTCTGTATTCATTTTTTATAATGTATAATTTGGCTAATTTTTAATTTTTGTTGTCATGCTGCTATACTGGCATAGTTATACCACGCCAGTTAATTCAGCGGTATACTTATACACCTCTTATTTGAATACTGGGTAGAGATCTTTTAAAAATTCAAAATTAATGAAGCTGGTTGGCTACTTTATTTTCCAATCTAATCTGGATGTGGTGAGGGGGGGGGGGGGGGGGGCTAGTAAGAGGTGGGTTTATAGGTATATATTATGAGCTAAAACGTGAACAGTTTACACCTAACTAGTCACTTCTATAAACTAAGGGGGAGGGGGTGAGAGAGAGCAGGATATAATGGATATTTAGCTCAACGTGATCTACCTACACGAGATCAGTATCAGTGACCGTTATAGGCTACAGGAGGGGGAAGGGAGGAAGCATCGTCACGTGATCTACCTGCACCGAGTGGCCAAGTGGCCAGCCATCAGATGCAGGTTGAGGTGGGGATGGCCAGAAGACGGGAGCGGTTATCTCCCCATTACTCGTACACACGTCAGGTAAACATTCTCGGCTCACGGGGAATGTCGTGTTCACCGTGACGTCATATCCTGTTAACGTCCAGCCGCTCGAGGCGTATGCTGGGGCGGTGGGAGGAAGCTCCACGTCATTTTTTTTTACTCCGATATTTTACTCCGTGGGAAACCTGGGGAGGGTCAGTACAAAACATGGACAGCGGAGAGGGTCAGTCTACCTAATATGGCCGTCAGGGAGGGTCAGTTAACCAGCCCAACAGTATAACTAACATGGTACCTAACAGGAGTCTGGCAAAAAAGGTTGAATATTTAGCTGGATGTCACAATAGGTAAAGGAGGATCACGTAACTTTCCCCCAACTCTTGAATTACTAAACAAATTTTTGCCGGCATATTTTAAAATTTTATCGACACAACATTAGCTTTTATGCAGTTTTAATCCATTTAACAAACAGAATCCTCTGATTAAAAAAACATCACTAAACCGATAACATAGCGACCTCCCTTGGAATTTAACTTAGCAACATTTAGCATAAAAACAGTCTGACCTCCCCTCAGTAGTTTCCAACGTCCGTTTATTTTACCCCAGCAGTCTAGAACCCACGGGACCATCAGGTACGAGGTATAAATAACCTGTCCCTACACATTTATCATGTTGACAGTTGGGGTGTCATGCTGTACTTCATCCTGAAGTGTTAAGTCGTGAGTTCACACAGGTCGCTGACCTCAATCAAATACAGCAGTTGAAGTCCTAAGTTCACATTACAGTTATATGTCCATTTTTAAGACACAAGATCATACTGGTAAAGTTATGGGTTCATAAAAGGCGATGATCCCTGTATGACTTTCTGTGTAAGTTGGATTACAAACAAAGCTCTTGAGGTCATTGATATCAACTCACACGGAAGTTGGATTACAAACACAGCTCTTGAGATCATTGATACCATCTCACACGGAAGTTGGATTACAAACAAAGCTCTTGAGATCGTTCATATCAACTCAACGTTGGATTACAAACAAAGCTCTTGAGATCGTTGATATCAACTCAACGTTGGATTACATACAAAGCTCTTGAGATCGTTGATATCAACTCAACGTTGGATTACAAACAAAGCTCTTGAGATAATTGATACCAACTCACACGGAAGTTGGATTACAAACAAAGCTCTTGAGATCGTTGATACCAACTCAACGTTGGATTACATACAAAGCTCTTGAGATCGTTCATATCAACTCAACGTTGGATTACAAACAAAGCTCTTGAGATCGTTGATATCAACTCAACGTTGGATTACAAACAAAGCTCTTGAGATCGTTGATATCAACTCAACGTTGGATTACAAACAAAGCTCTTGAGATCGTTGATACCAACTCACAAGGAAGTTGGGATTACAAACAAAGCTCTTGAGATCGTTGATATCAACTTAACGTTGGGTTACAAACAAAGCTCGTTGATATCAACTTACGGCACTCAACTCGACCATCGAGTGTATGTTCCATACCACCGCCCAAACATGCCACAAGAATGGAAAGTTCTTCAGAAACAGGATGTCAGGTTTCAGGTAACAAACCATTAACTAAGTTGCAACATGTGCACGCCAAACATAAGCTTAACCTGCCCTAATTTCAAACCATGCACATGTTACAATGAACAAGTCTAAAACTCCTAACATGTGTAATCTATGCTGTAAGGTAACCGGCATGTAGATTCTAATACTCTTTAGAAAAAAAAAATGACTTATTACTTTCTCTGTATTGACATGTAGTACTGCTGTATAAGGTTTAGTTAGGGTCAGAAAGTAGGGTTAGAGATCTGTAATACCAACTCACGTAAAAGTTGTATTACAAAGGTCTTTAGATCATGGCATGGCTCGAGCTAAGCATAGGAACAATCCATTCTTGTGGCATTTTTAATAGTGGCATTGGTAGAAACGGACAGTTTTGTTACATGATATTACTGTACGCATTCATTACTTAACTAGTGGGCATGTGTACGCATTGTTTATTGCTTAAATAATTGTACACATTTTTACTGAAATAGCTGCACAGACATAATAATGAATTACTGAGATAATTGAACGCGTGTATTTACTGAACTATTGGACACATACATTTGTTACTGAAATAAGTGTACGCATGTATTTATTTACTGAAATTATTGCACACATACATTTGTTACTGAAATAGTTGGACGCCTGTATTTACTGAAATAACTACATCCGTCTATTTATTTACTGAAATTATTGCACACGTACATTTGTTACTGAAATAGTTGGACGCCTGTATTTACTGAAATAACTACACCCGTCTATTTATTTACTGAAATTATTGCACACGTACATTTGTTACTGAAATAGTTGGACGCGTATATTTACTGAAATAACTATACTATACCCGTCTATTTATTTACTGAAATTATTGCACAAGTGCATTTGTTACTGAAATAGTTGGACACGTGTATTTACTGAAATAACTATACCCGTCTATTTATTTACTGAAATTATTGCACAAGTGCATTTGTTACTGAAATAGTTGGACGCCTGTATTTACTGAAATAACTACACCCGTCTATTTATTTACTGAAATTATTGCACACGTACATTTGTTACTGAAATAGTTGGACGCGTATATTTACTGAAATAACTATACTATACCCGTCTATTTATTTACTGAAATTATTGCACAAGTGCATTTGTTACTGAAATAGTTGGACACGTGTATTTACTGAAATAACTATACCCGTCTATTTATTTACTGAAATTATTGCACAGGTACATTTGTTACTGAAATAGTTGGACGCGTGGATTTACTGAAATAACTATACGCGACTATTTATTTACTGAAATGATTGAACACGTGCATTTGTTTACTCTCAAATACCTACAGGGGCACCTGAAACCCCAGGACGTCAATACACAAAAACAACCCCACTGATGCACAGACAAGCGCCTTTAAACTGCTATCATGTTCCTGTCTATCGCCAGCCGAGGAATCTCTGGCACAAAGGGAAATAATAATTGGCAGTAATGTGCATCGGCCTGAGGCCAGAGAGAAGACGTAGAAAGGTTACCAACAGAAAGGGGAGGTTACTCATCATTCCGGCTATTAGCACGGAGCAGTACCGGAACAACAAAGGGATGTGCAGTGTCAACATGTGCAAGAATGCAACAGTTTTTTTTTGTTCGGCTGGGGTGAAGTAAGCGGGGTAACTCTCGATCAAACCCAGGGGGTGAGTTGTGTTCTCATTAGGACGCTAATGTAATGTACCCGGCTCGTCTATAAAAGATACCGAGCTTCACCTATCAATGTGGGGAACAACGAGCCGCATACTTTCATCTAGCCATACAGCAGAAGGGTGTCTGCTATTAGGTTCAGTGGAATAGAAGTATGAAGTATGGAGAGGGAAAGTAGAGGGGAGGGGGTGGGAATTACGGTTGGTTAAGAAACAAAATCTGATTAGTTGTAAGACACTCATAAATAACGTCTATATCACTTTTAACAGCGTGCAGTTTTTGTTTTTTGTTTTATGTGTATATGTGTAAGTATGTGGGGGGAGGGGGGGGGGGGCTAAAAAATATGACATCCCTACCTACAACACATCACCATAAACCCCGAGAAGGTGGGAGAAAAAGATGAATTTCACCAGAATGTATTCAAGTTGGGATGGATGGTTAGAGTATATCTATTGATCTTGATGTGTGATTCTCACATAATAAAAACCCCATGCTAGAAATGTTTTCAAATTACAACAAATTTAGGAGCAGCAAACATAGCAGAACAGCAACCAGTAACGATAATGTCGCTCAAACTCACTAAATAGTCTTGGTCAATCGTCCAATTTAAAGGTAAGAGAGAGCAGAGACAATAAACATGTCCAACAGAACGCGTTTCTTGGATATTACGATGTATGCATGTGAAAGTTAAAGTTGACCGCGCATGCTCACTGCGGACCAAAAACGTGTACGACTGAACATTTGAATATTTGCACTAATCTGATTGGGCGGGGTGAGAGATGGAAGTGCTTAGGTCTAAAAAGATGTATCATCTATAGAGAAATACAAATAAATTAGAATTAAAAAACTAGAATCTACACGTTTTATGGTTAGGTAGGGAGAATTTCAGATTGCCTTCGCATGTACAACTTGACAGTGTTTATCCTGGTGGGGGTGGGACTTAAATTTCCGATGCTGATTAAAGTATTTATTTTCCATATAGATTATTTTTTAATTCGTTCGGGAAGGAGTGGGGTTGGACGTGCTTCGGGGGCAATGCCCCAACCCCGCCTGGAAGAAACTCTGGAACTAAAAAAATATTCCAGTAGGCACACAGATGTTAAACCATCACACAGTGCGGTACCTGTCAGCATCGACCGCCGTATGACAACAGCAAGATGAATGAGATGGTGCTGGGCATTATCAGCCCATTCATCAGTGGCGATCCCCCCTCCCCGGGGGGGGGGGGGTGCAGGGCCACGTGGCAACGGATGTACCCAGGACACGTGGGTTCGGGGGGAGACATGACGTCATGTGTGGGGGAAAGAATCTTACAATCAGAAAGGGAAAGAAAAACGGGATGAACTAATGGAAAGTGGATCTTCCACACTCCCTCCCCCGCATCAACACACACATACACAAAGTAAACAGTCCACTTTGCCAAGGTTAGCAGTACAAAAAAAAAAACCTCTCTACTCAGGGGAAGTTACCGATGTGCTTCCCCCGCGTGCTACTCCGGATTCCAATTTTTATTATTGGTTTATTATTTCACCGGCACGTGCCCGTCAGGCGCGGAAATAACGCAGACGACCGTTGAGCACGCTGTGCGCATGACTTACCGGTAATGCACGTGAAATATTACGCGTGCTGTTGCTTCAGCTTGTCAAAACACGAGTGATGTCAATGAAAAGCTGATAGCATATTCGCCTTCAGCCTAAAGAACAGGTACAACGCTTCACGCTCGGCATACGGCGGCGTCGCTCGAGAGGGGGGCTAGGCGCCCCAGGCAGATGGATGATGAGTGTTGTGCCATCCGAGTTCGGGGCCTTACATTCATTTCGCTCAAACATCTTAGACAGGCCGTTTCAAATGCGCAGAATTGTGTTTAGTCACTAGCTGATTCGCCACACCCACAAATTCTAACACACAATAGCGCCAATCAGTGACGAAGGCAGGGTTGTGTCATGAGAGTGAGTTTAATTTTTTCCTATTACATATATATATATATATATATATATATATATATATATATATATATATATATATATATATATATATATATATATATATATATATATATATATATATATATATATATATATAATTTAAAGGTTATTTTTTTATTGGGGTGGGGTCACGGAGGCGGTTCGACATCACCATTCCCCCCCCCCCCATATTGCTCAACTGTCATCGACATAATCGATAATTAAACCCTAAACCTAACACGAAACCCATTCCAAAATCACCCATCAATCCTTAACCCTAACGTTGAGCATACCGTTACCCACAATACGATTATATGGGTATTGGTAATCGATAGCAATATCATCCCCCCCCCCCCCCCCCCCCTCAGTACTCAACTCCATCAACGGTCTTAATTAACCGTACAAATGTTATCACGCAAAGAGAACCGACCCTACCACAAGAGCCAGTCTTTGGTACAACAAACTCACTGCAACCAAAGTCTCACAAGACAAGTAGTTAGATGGTTCTAGAAAGAGGGGGAAGTCTGTCCTCAAGTTATTTAGCCGATTCTACCTCCTACTCATCAAAAGCCAGAACCCTCCCACGCAAATGTCTCAGGTTTCAAAGCACCGCTAAATTAGCCGTATTTCTAATGAAAACTAAGACATGTTCATTTATTTTTTATTTGAAGAAATACCTCTGGTTTGATAAGGTTTTTTTTTCATAACCCCTCACCCCAGTGTCCAACCCCCCACCCCCCCCCTCCCAAACAGAAGGCAATGAAACATCACACTAGTAAAACGTGCTTGGCTTCAATTATAGATTGGCTCACACCCGCTGACAATGACAAAGACTATCTGGTAAATCAGAGGTAACTATTGGCGCACTAGTTATCTGTAGGTGTTTTGTTAAGGTAAGATTTGCCACAGGGACAACAAAACTAGGCATCTAGCATTGAGGAGTTAGGTAACGAGATTAACACTAGGGAGTGAAGTAGAAAAATGCTAACACTGGGGAGTGAGGTAATAAAGTCAACATTGGGAGTAGGGTAATAAAGTCAACATTCGGGAGTGAGGTAATAAAGTCAACACTGGGGAGTGAGGTAATAAAGTCAACACTGGGGAGTGAGGTAATAAAGTCAACACTGGGGAGTGAGGTAATAAAGTCAACATTGGGGAGTGAGGTAATAAAGTCAACATTGGGAGTAGGGTAATAAAGTCAACATTCGGGAGTGAGGTAATAAGTTCAAAATTGGGGAGTGAGGTAATAAAGTCAACATTGGGGAGTGATGTAATAAAGTCAACACTGGGGAGCAAGGTATAATAAAGTCAACATTGGGGAGTGAGGTAATAAAGTCAACATTGGGAGTAGGGTAATAAAGTCCACATTGGGGAGTGAGGTAATAAAGTCAACATTGGGGAGTGAGGTAATAAAGTCAACATTGGGGAGTGAGGTAATAAAGTCAACATTGGGGAGTGAGGTAATAAAGTCAACACTACATTGGGTGAGGTAGCAAAAAATAAACAGAAAACATTCATTTAGAGAAAAGCGACAAAGTCAAAAAAAAAGCTCAGAAACAGGTATGGAAAAAAAAAAAACTTTGATTATCCTAATTATTCACAGAATACTAAATATCAAGACAATGAAAGTAGCCAGTTAAAAAGCTCATTTTAAAAACAAAAACTTGACCACTAAAGGTAAAGAAACCCCAACATCACATATGATAACACTGTCTATCCCAAACTAACATACCAACTTTCAGGATATGATTTGATTTTCTTTAGGCATACAGCCATCTCTTTTAATTATAATGACATTTTCTTAAACGATAAGGTTATTTTATACGTGTCAGCATCATCTTGCTATCATTATGTCATTCAATCAAACAACATACAATTCATTTCTATTTTACAAAAAAAAAAACAAGATTTTTTTCAAACAATAGCATACACCCCCAAATAATTATTATTCAAACATAAGCATACATGCCATACAATAATTTTCAAAAAATAACATACTCCCCATTAAATTTTTCTCCAAACATACACCTTTATGTAATTTTTTTTATCAATAGCACACTCCAAGTAATCTTTCAAGCAAATATATATAACTATGTAATCTTACTCAAACAGTAACATACACACAATGTAATATAAAAACAAGATTTCTTTCAGACCCATGAATCACACAAGGAAGGGCAATAACTCACCATGAAAAGCTGCCTTGGCTGTCCCTCGCACAATGTGTTTAAACTCCCGGTCCATGTCTGGATCGTGAACTTTGACCAGAACATATTTGAACTTGCCGTGTTTGTCAATCTCTACATCGGGTATGGAAATTAACTTTGGGTTTTTAAAAGATGTGGCTGAGGCCATCTGGGATGAAGCCATGATAGGAAACTTGGATGTGAAGATGCTGCTGAGATGAAACAATAGAGTACCAGCCTTAAAAAGATTTTTATTCAAATTAACTTTAAACGTAAATTAAATATAAACTTTATTAAAATTGAACAGTGGCCAATTTAAAAGATTTTTTTTTAAGTATTTAATTTACCAATATTCAAAACATAATGATCAAAACTAACAAACATAGGAGAAAAATGAAGCAAGAAAGATGCCATCTACAAGAGCAAAAATTATTCTTTGATGATATCTATAAAAAATAAGGAAATTCACCATGATAAAAGAGAAATCTTAAAGAAAAAGGATGTATGCTGTTCGGAGCAACAAAACAATGGCAGCCACAAAGCCAAAGCCCCATCTTTTAACAGGGAGAAATAACACATATGCCAGTTCTGGCATCCAGGGGGCAAGGTGGGTACAAGGGGAACTGCCCGTCTACAGGAGAAACAAATTAGGCTCAGGAAACAGCCAGGTCAACGCCCTGACACACCCAGGGAGGGCAGTTCTCTGTTGTTATAGGTTCAGAGTCATGACAGGGCAGATTGGGCCAAGATAAATATTACAAAGAAGGAAAAAATGTGATCATAACAATAAGGTGTTGCTTGCCCAAAAATATTAACATTATAAAAAGAAGAAAAACTACAGGGGCGTAGCTGGCTATAATCTATACTCGCTACATTTTCTGAAAGATTTTATCATTAATATTTATTTAGACAAAGGTGGTTAGAATGTGTTTGGGTGGCATGCAGACATGTTGAAACAAATTATGATGGAGAGAGATAGATTATGATAACCCTCCTGGGGAGGATGATGAATTATTTGCTCTCGATTGATTGGATGGACTGGCTCTGCGAATAAAATACTCTGGCAATTGTATCTGCTTGCATCTAATGCCCTGCCTTCATAAGTTAATTTAACCATCATGTAGGACTATATCTCACCAATACATTCTAAATGTACATGCATTATAATGTGTCTAATATAAAAAGCTTCAGTAGTTATAATAATAAGTCTTACTTTTATATTTAATACTTAAAAATGTGTTCAGTAACCTTAAGTAAGTTAGGGGGCTTAATAGATCAAGTAAATTTAGTTGGCAGAAAGACCTAAAAACTTTAACAATGCAACTTATTACAGATTTAGGGACTGCTATTATTCAGTAACAAAACAATATGTGAAACTTATATATTCTTGGATGATATAGTAAATGAAAAACAGAAAATGTACACCAACACTACAAACATAGTGCATCTTGATGCTTGGTGGTGTATGTGTGTTATACCAATGTCTGATAATGCCACAATAATGGAGTCTTCTTAAAACAGGAGTGTTAGATTGCTGGTAGTTAGCTGAATACAAATATGACTAATAATTATAAATTAAGCAGAAAAAGCCTATAGTCTTGTCTAGGACTCAAAGTCTAGTATTCAATATCTTTTGTGAGATTCAAAGTGGATGCATAATGGCAGAGGGGGTGGGGGTCTAAAATTTAAACTGTTAACTTGGTGAACATTAAAAAGTGTATACCTATATTTAGATCAATGCCTAATTAAAAAAATAAAGGCTAGATCTTGATCTTATAAATAATTTTTAGACCTATAGGCCTAGTAATAAATTTTAATTTTATGAAATGGAAACCATTACGAGTTTAGAGATCGGTAATCTATCGTTTTATGAACGCAAAATCAGCAGGAGCTAGTAATGTAAAAGAAAGGTGACTCATTAATATGGCTTTCATACAAATATATTGGGATACATTTGTACCAATTATAAAATAGATATTGAATAATATGTCCAACGCAATGTCTAAATATATGAATATAGGCAAAAACTTTAAACAGCAGTGTTTGAGAGCAAGATCAGCTATATAAACAGTGACCATATGAATTAGAGTTGTCTATCTTGAAATTCTAACTATAATATTAATATAGATCTAGGCCTACTGAAAAAATAACTTAAAAAATGGTTGCTAAGCTAACAAGCTCGATTGCATCCGATGATCTAAAATCAATAGACCTAAACATGTTAGTAACTTTTAAAACATTAATTTTTGTAAAATTGCTAAAAAAATCAATAAAAGTTAATTAGATCTAGACCTAGTCACCTTTCTGTCACATTATTAAATAGGCCTACTTAATACTAGATCTAGCAGAATCTAGCTTCTGCTGTAATAGTGCTAACTTTGTCTTTACGTATGTATGTCTATGCAGATGCTAAGATGATAGTAACGATAGTTTACATTAAAACTACATAGATATATACTATGACCCTCCCCCTTTGCCCCATGTTTCTACTAGATTACTAAAGGCTATTCACAGTCGTGACTGTTTTTGATAGATTTAATGTTAAAAACACCAAAACAAAATAAGTATTAAATTGTGTGGTGAAGTAGACGACTGTTGTGCCAGAAGGTGAGGATATGAGCCTGGCTTAAAAGCTAAACAAACTTAACTACTTAACTTATTAACTTAACTAAACAACTTAGGCCTAAACAAACTAGTAAACTCTAATATCTAAACCATAATAATTTTTTAAATGAGATATAACAATAAAAATAGCACTGCTCCCTTAATCTAGATCTAGGTAAAACTCATTTTAGCGTATTTTATTCGCCGCTTCACGTTCACCTACGGTCAAACGTATTTTATTATAAACAAAACCAAAGCACAAAAACAAATGTTAGGAAAACACTAGGATTAGAATCATTAGTTGATAGATAATCTACTTATTTTTTATGAATATATTTTAGGCCTAATTAGAAAAAGTAAAAAATATTATTAATTATCATTAGGCCTACAGTTCCAATTAAATAGCGTGTGATTGTTGGCGTGAGAAAAATCCCTATACTACATGGTCAAGGGTTCACCGTGAGTTCACTTTGAATTTAATTATCAGTACGTCATAGCTTAGGGTCATTGTGAGTTCCTGTAGACTAAGTTAATAAATTTATAGGCCTACTATCATGCCTTGCAATTATGTTTTTCTACTTTACACATTGCCATGAAAATCTTAACTGACACGAACACATTTAATTTTCAAGAAAGAAAAAGTTAAATCTAAATCTAGATCTAGATTCTAGATCAAAATGTTGAAAATAGTAGATCTAGAACATAGGACCCTATTCAATATTCCAAATTTTGGATTTTTCTCAAGTTTTGACCAAATTAATTTACAAAACTAAACAAAAGATTCATTTAAAAAAATTGGCCGAGTGATTTCCTAACGTTTTTGTGTTTCAGTTGTGTTTAGATCTATAATTTTATAATAAAATAAAAATACGCTCAACTAGAGGTGAACGTGAATCGAGGAATAAAATACGCTAAAATGGAGCTTTACCCTAGATCTATACCTCACTCCCCAGTAACAATAAATGCTTTAATATTGTAAGATATTATTCCCAATTCCAATTAGTAATTATTAGTTATTTAGCACGAAATGACAGCCGACTGGGAATAGCCGGCTAGTCGGCTACTCACAGTCGGCTGAGAAAAGCGGCTGAAAAGCCCCGTCAACCAGCTGGGAATAGCCTTGGCCATTTCATAATAATTTCATTATATAAAAAAGATCAGTAGCTTATTATTAGTAATTAAAAGTAGAAACCTAACTGCACTAAACTCAGTGGCCTAAACAAAGTAAACATTGGAAAAAGAGGTTTCTTACAACAATGACCGTCGCAGTTGTACTTTTTCCGATCAAACTTTTATAAAGTTTCACAGGAGTTTGCTGTAGCTTAGAAAAAATAATTTTTTGAAAAAAATGGTACAATTTAAATAGGTACACGTCTGTTCAGAAATTTAAAGGGGGTAGATAGTACCGAAGAAGACGATGAATGAAATTTCCTGAATTCCACACCACTTAGACACCTGAAATAAATTCTTGGCTCACTATTCTCCAAAGCACATAAACACCGAGAACTCCAAAAGAACACACGTTCGCACTTCTTTCCTGAATCAAATGTAGAAAGAATAAACGAGGCGCGATCGACGAGGGCAAGGAAAAGATGTGGCAGGCAGGGAAGGAGTGGGGGAGGGAGGGGGGTTAGCGAGCTATCGAAAATGAACTCAGTCGGTACCCGCTTTTAAGAGAAAAAAACTACCTGGAAGAAAAAGCCAGGTGAGGTGAGTGAAAACTTCTAGAAAGGAGAGGAGGGGTGGGGAAGAGAACATGTAGTCGTACATCCTATGCAACTCACACCCGAACACTTCCTCGGTTTGATTATGCTGTTGAAAATTCGGTTACGGTGATGGTAATTAGGTAAGCTGAAGTAGGCCATCTTTTACGCGAGAAATTTTTGAGGCAACAGAGGAACATTTAATTTTTTTTTCTCGTTTCCTCCATAAATCAGCTTTTGCTTCTTTTACCGTTTTGTGAGAGCAGTCCATGTTTTTTTTTTATCCGTGTAATTTCGGATGTCTGTGTGTTTAAAGCACACGATGCTAGCAGATGGTCGTGTAACGGATTTTTTTATGTGTATGTGGTGCTCTTGGGATTGGATACTACCGAGATGGGAGTAAACACACACAAACATACAAGCAAAACTCACACAAAAACATACCTACCCACTCATACTGACAAAGACGAACACAAACACACATACAAACATTGGCTACAACCACATACAAATATACAAGCAAAGGCAAACAAAAACACATATACATATATAAACACGCACTGAAACATACAAGCAAAGACAAACAAAAGCACATGCACTCACAAACACACAATCACACACAAAAACATGCGAACAAACTCACTAAGCGCGTATACACCTACATATACACACAATCAACCATACAGGCCTACAGATACTCACACATACAAGCAAACACACACAAACACAGTACCTACACTCACAAGTGACGAATGGTAAATGGTGCGGACTAAATGTTTTATGACTCAGCGGGCTCTGACTCTGGTTCAAACCCGATTCTACAACTGTATCTGTGTACCACTGTATCTGTGTACCACGGTATCTGTGTACCACCGTATCTGCGTACAATTGTATCTGTTTAGCATGGTATCTGTTTACAATTGTATCTGTTTAGCACGGTATCTGTGTACAAATGTATCTGTTTAGCATGGTATCTGTGTACAAATGTATCTGTTTAGCACGGTATCTGTGTACAATTGTATCTGTTTAGCACGGTATGTGTGTACAATTGTATCTGTTTAGCACGGTATCTGTGTACAATTGTATCTGTTTAGCACGGTACCTGTGTACAATTGTATCTGTCTACCATGGTATATGTATACCACGGTATCTGTGTACCACCGTATCTACCACTGTATACTGTATTGCCCCCCCCCCTCCCCCCACAAAAAAAAAGAGAAAAATGAAAATTAACATGACACTAAAACGACTTCAAGAAAAATAAAGGAAAAGAGATAATGTGCATTTTGGCAGATTAAGCTGTTAATATTTTTTTGTCTTTTAGTTTCTTTGTTATAATATTATAAATGGTTGAATTCACGTGCATCCTTTAGACTTGAACCAGAGCTCAAAGTGGTCGAGGGCTTAAAATCTCACATCCCGCCACTATAGAGGTCAGCGATAAATACTAGATTAGAGCGCTATTTTACAACAAAATGACACTTTTCATTCTAATAAGTCTATATCTTGCACATTTAGCAATTCGTGATGACTTGCCATATTGTGGGCAGTGGCGTCACTAGGTCGGGTGTCACGCGGTGCTGAGGGTGTCACACCCACCCCCTCCAACAATTTTATTATTTTATTATATTTTATTATATTCCGGACAAAATATTGTTTTGACGATACATTTTTAAATTTTTCTTCGTGCTGTCACAGCCCTAAACTGCGTCATCCCTTGTAGACTGCACCCCCGCACCCCCTTGTTACGCCACAGATTGTGGAGCGCATTAAAGCAAAGAACTATATTTTTGTACGAACTTTGCATTCTGTCTATATGCAGGTGGGTATGTCAATATTTTGTCTTCGGTCCAAGAGGTTGTGTTCTCCTCCAAAAGCAGCGTCTAGTCAAAATAACGCAGCGATCAACTGTGTTTCTTTCATGTTTCTCTTCAGGTGGGGTGGGATGTATCACAGCAAACATCACTAAAAGGTAGGACAAATATGAGTGGGGGAGGAGCTGTGTCTTAGCAGACATTTCTAAAAGGTAGGCCAAATATGAGGTAGATATCACTAAAAGGTAGGCCAAATATGAGGACTATGAGGTAGATATTGTGATAGATTGATGTTTCTATTAATGATACACTGACGATAAAGCCACGTTGATTGTTAACTAGTCTTTTATTCAGCTACCATCACGGAACAGGAACAGGAAGTCACATGCAGAGGCGTAGCGAGGGGGGGGGCATATTTCCCCGGGCGCCGACCTTAGGGGGGGGGGGCGCCAAATTGAAAGTTTGAGGGGGGGTGCAAATGAAAAGTTCGAGAGGGGGGGGGGTGCAAATCGAAAGTTTGAGGAGGGGGTGCAAATGAAAAGCTCGAGGGGGGTGCAAATCGAAAATTTGCTCCCGAGGGGGGCGCCAAATTGAAAGTATGTCCCAGGGCGCCGGGAAGGGTCGCTACGCCTCTGGTTGTATTGATACTAAATTGTTGGTTAGTAAATTTGGTAGAAGAAAAAAACTGTAGTAGTTGTCAGTTTGTGCGATGGTGAGTAACCATAAGTAACCTTGCTGTCAATGCTCAACAAAATCCTTGATTTCTTTCATGTCTGCTTTACACAATTTTTATAAAATTCACACTGGAACTACCCAATATAAATTCCCGATTATGTCACAAAAAGTCCTCGATTGTTTTAATCACCAGGGTTGAACTAATAGTAATGCAGAAAAGTAAAATAAAGCTGACCCTGACGTGATTTGAACACATAACCTTCTGATCTGGAGTCAGACGCGCTACCGTTGCGCCATAGAGCCACTTACAGATAATTGTTTGTGTATACATTTATATAAGCCAACACCCTTTAAATACTATAAACACGACACAACTATTCATTTCTCTATGCCCCTGTTTATTTATAGATTTTTCTACTGACATAATTTAACCCAGGTAGATGTGAAATTTCCTGGAAAATTCGCATTTTACAGGGAAACAACTCATACTAATTAACTAAATGGCTTTCTCTGTTACTTACTTGCTGCTATTTTGATATAAGTAATCTGGAAAATCGCACCAGCATAAAGAAAGGTTGTATAACTAAAACATAAACAAAACAAGAACATCATTGAAATTAAAGCAATATTTGCCCATTTATTAATAAAGTGTTCTGATCAATCTCATAAGCCATAACATTTAAGCACCAATAATACGTATTATAGTTTGATTCCCTAACAATTATTACTTCGACACCAATAAATATCGTTAAATCACAATTTTTAAAATACAAATAAAACGAAAAAAAAAAAATTAAAAAAATACTAATTTCTGCTTTCTATTGTTTATATTCGTTACGTTCTTTTTGAAAGGTTTTATACTAGTGTTGTGAATTCACTATATTTTTATGTTTTACATCATTCGTAATAGTCCCGATAATATTACAAATATTACGCCCCAAAATGTAGACACACTGTATAATTCTAGATTAAAATTTTAGCGAATAATAAAAATATATTTTTTTTTTGGATATCGATTCTGTTGCATTTTGTTTCTGATGTCATGTTATGACAAAATAAAAAATAAAAAATGCATACATACACATGTGGTCTATATATATATGGTAGTCACTAATAGAGGGGAATGTACTGTTTATGATTGATATTCCTATTTAAGAATCTCCAGGGATGTAGTGTTAACATAAAATTTATAAAATAACTTTTTATCGTATTTCTATTATTAGGTTGTCTTTGCATTTTAAAATTCGATCTTGACACTAACAAACAGAGGCGTAGCGAATAGGGGGGGGGGGGGGGGGCGGGGGGGGGGGACACATGTCCCCGGGCTCCGACCTTAGGGGGGGGGCGCCAAATTGAAAGCTTGAGGGGGGTGCAAATGAAAAGTTCGAGGGGGGGTGCAAATCGAAAGCTTGAGGGGGGTGCAAATGAAAAGTTCGAGGGGGGTGCAAATCGAAAGTTTGAGAAGGGGAGTGCAAATGAAAAGTTCGAGGGGGGGGGTGCAAATCGAAAGTTTGTCCCCGGGCGCCGGGAAGGGTCGCTACGCCTCTGGTCACATGACACACACACATATATATATATATATATATATATATATATATATATATATATATATATATATATATATATATATGTATGTATATATATATATATATAAGGGACATCACTCAAAACAACATTATAAATATAAGACTAATACAAGAAGAGTGAGTTCCCTTGACTTCACAATTCTCAATATATTACAGATATCACTAAAAGGTAGGCCAAATATGAGGACTATGAGGTAGATATCACTAAAGGGTAGGCCAAATATGAGGACTATGAGGTAGATATCACTAAAAGGTAGGCCAAATATGAGGTAGATATCACTAAAAGGTATCTCTAATGTGTGGTAGACATCACTAAAAGGTATGTCTAATTAGTGGAAGACATCACTAACTCAAAGGCGTGGTACAACAGACATCATTAAAAAAAAATAGGCATATTACGCAGGCTTTAAGGAACGATCTTGTCAACCTTTCAATGAATGTGTTGTTCTTTTTCTCCGTACCTACATCTGCCCCCTTACCCAAGAGATGACTGGAAGAAACTCTGCCTTTGTTGTAAGCTAGGGGACAATTTATGCTTCGCGGAGTCTAATGCTAACATCCGTCAGTGACCGGGAGGGGGGGGGGGGGAGGCTGACATTTCCTCTAACTTGTCTGTTTAATATTTTTTTAAAGGGCGCCAATAATTAGCCCCCTTCCCGTCCATTGTGGTCCGGTCAGCGTCTCCTTAGAACGGCACCAGTCTACCACGTATATCGGCCTTCACAAAATATGTAGAAGTCATTGCTTAAAAATTGGCCTACTTGTATAAATGAAAGCTTGTGTGTTCAATTTTGTTTTAAATTTATAGCACAGGTAAGCGTGAATTATTCTAATATGGATTTGTGTGCTTGATTTTGTTGTCAATAATTATCACAGGTATGCCAACATAATGTGTGTTTAGATAGGGTTTTTCTACTCGTAATGATGCCTTACTTCAATGAAAGGCCTAATTGGTTTACGTCATTGCAGCAGCACAATTTACACTTACCAGCCATTCTTTCACAAGGGGAAACATCTGGTAGCCTGACGGTCACGTGGTACAAAAAAATAGGTACAGCAGTACCTAAAAATAGCCCGTGGTTAAGAAAAATGCGCCGCAAATTTTAGTGTGGGCCAGGGTTACCAAATTGGCAACTTTTCAACATTTTGATCTGGTAACTCTGGAGTGGGCATTTTTTTTTTTAAACAGCGAGATTCCAAAATGTCAGACTTGACACTTCATCTTTGCTACGACCAAAATTAAACAAGGCATCATTTATGTACTGAGTTTAACAACAGCTAAACCCCCGGCAGCGCTCTGCACGTGGTTTAACTAAATAAACACTACTAACTATTGTAGGCTAAAACCTCTCCAAAATAACAAAACAGAATGGCACGTGAACCAAAATTCTTAGCCAGAATAACATTCAACTACGATGAAAACACGTTAATCTTATCCAAACCCACTAAGCAAAATGGTGCTCGTCTGTGTAGACCTATGACTTAATGATGATTGATAAGTCGATTTATAACCTCTTCCACAATTTTATAACACTACGTAGCAAAAAAAAAGCTAGACCCCCTAACTCTCATATAATTAACTAGCGTAC
This sequence comes from Physella acuta, assembly GCF_028476545.2. Taxonomy (NCBI): domain Eukaryota; kingdom Metazoa; phylum Mollusca; class Gastropoda; family Physidae; genus Physella; species Physella acuta. The sequence continues at coordinate 37,531 of NW_026733638.1, forward strand.
CCCGCCGCATTGCTGCAATCTCAGATGAAAATAAATTAAAGCTGATGCAACACGTTAAGGCGATTTCATCAAAGCGTTACCTATCGTGTAGTTTCTTCAGACAAGCAACACTGTTTTCTAAAACTGAGTTATTTAATTGTTAACAATGCTGGCACAATAGTTCTTGGGTCGTAGTTAGGTTTGTAATGTCCACATTACCATATAGACGTCCCAGGTGTGTTGTTTGAATACCTTGGTTGAACGTTAAAAAACCTCGGCAATTTGGAGATAGAACACCATTCTACGACCGCCTAGTGTACAGTGCGTCGTGTGCGCTCTCGAGATCCTACGGCTACTCTAACACATGGGCGCCGCGGGTGTGACCCCTGGTTCGAGCTAGTCATCCTAATATATAGAAGCCCATTTGCTCACTTCACTCTTTCTCTCTCCTCTATCTGCAACATATTTTCCGAAGCTATGAGATCAGTATCTTCAGCAGCTATATATGAGAATTTAATGATGCGGACTTTAGTTGAAAATAATATGTTGAATGTATTAAATGTAAAAACTAAATTTTATTTAAAGACGGAAAATGAAAATAAAGGCATATTCGAATGTAGAAACAACTTTAATTATGCAACCGGAGAAGTGTTTATGGTTGTTACAAGAACATATAATATCTATCTATATATATAATTCTCTTCTTCGAGCCGTTAGAAAACAAGCTGCAAACGCTCTCCCTACCTCCCCACCCCTACATGGTTTTAGTGAGCTGTGTTCACTCTAAATGTTTACAAGCAGAGCCAACGATTTTAAACGTAGGGGGGGGGGGGGAGGAGGGGGGGAAGGAAGGGGGGGTTATGGTCCTTAACGAGCTACTTATAGTGTTTTAAAGAAATATTTTCAGTGTCAGCGTTGGTACTGTCGAATTCACAAATTATGAATTATTGAAAATTAGAAACAACTAAATAGCGGCGTATGTTATGCCGCGGGCCGGCTCTTATAATATACTAGCCGTCCCGGCCAGGCCCTGCTCTGGCTTCTGTGAAAAACCTTTCTGTTAAAGACCATTACCTGTGTGTTTAGTAATCATCATAAACCCGGCATTGCACACCCAAACCCAAACCAAAACAACAAAACGCAAACATAAAGCTAACACAATTACAAATACAAACGAAAACAAAAACCTAACAACTAACCCAACCACAACCACAAACACCAATACGAACACAAAGAAAAAAAACAAACGAAAAAGCAAACGAAAACAAACCAAATCCAAATGCAAAACCAACCACAAACCCAAAGAAAAAAACAAAAACGAAAAAACAAACGAAAACAAACCAAATACAAACGCAAAACCAACCACAAACACAAATACAAACACAAACGCAAAGAAGATAAAACACAAACGAAAACGAAAAAAGAAAGAACAAAAACGAACCAAATCAAAACGCAACCACTAACGCAAACCCAACCTAAACACAAAGAAAACACTAACGCGAACATAAACGCACAGTGCTCAGAGTCTAGCCCGGGGCGGAATCGCCTGTTTCAGCTTAATAAACGACTACAGTACCCCAACTTATTCATAGTCTTTTGCACTCACTTTAATGAACGTAGGCGCGAAACCGAACACGGGAGGCCCGGGACCCCAAATAGCACCCTGTCTGGGCGCCAGAGGACGCACCATGACGTCACCGCCTGATTGAACTTAGTAAACGACTATAGTACATAACTTATTCATAGTCTTTTGAACTCACGCGAACGTATATACCATAGCGTACACCGGAAGGCCCGGGGCGCCAAATAGCACCCTGTCGGGGTGCCGAAGGACGCCCGGATTTGATTCACTTAAAGACTATAGTAACCTTTCTTACCCATAGTCTATCGCACTGTTAAAAACAAAACTATGCAGCATAGCGCTCACATGATAGCCCAGGGTGCCTAATCGAACCGTGCAAGGGCGCCGGCGGACGCGCCTGTTTCAATTTAGTGAACAAAAATTATAATACTCCAAGCTTATCCGTAAATGGAAAGAAATAAACATATAGGATTTGTAGGACCTGGCTTATTAAATGTTATTGATTTAAAAAAAAAATATTGAACAGTATGTTCAGTGTATAGAATAAATAAAAGGCAGTGTTAAAAATACCTAACGACATTGCACGTAATCAATCCCCGCTAATTATGTAATTATTTTTTTTTTCTTAACACCTAAAACAAAGTAATAAAATGTAAATTCTTTCTTCTTAAGAATTTTTTTTATTAAAGGGAAGTAACTGTGCAGTCAATACATTTCCGACACAATTTTAGAAATTTTATAAACGTCGATACACTTTTTAAAAATTTTATGTCGTGTTCATAATTGAAAATTATTCTTCTAAGTAAATAGAATGAAAATTGTTTTTAAAGACTTTCAATGGTAATTTTTTGACTCGTAAATTTAGACTATGAGCACGATAAAAAATCTAACACTTAAATCCATAGAACTGTCAACGACAAACTTTTTTGCCACACGTTACAGAACTGAGCTTTATATATTAGATAAGTATCACAAAAACTATCACTGGCAAAATGACGTCACATGTAATTTACACTGTAACAGAGAAAAACATCTTTTCGAAACAATGCTAATAAAAATTTTAAACTACGGAAAGTACACAACACTAATGGCATCTTTGATTTTAGGATAAAAAATATAATTAAAAATAGAATATCGAAAATGACACACAATACTAATGATGTGAATGATATCTTCAATAATATTCGCTTCCTACATCTTCCAGTTTTAGAATATGAAGACATGAATAATTTCATTCAAATTTAATTTAAATCTTTACATCTACATACGAAGACGTGCGCTATGAAATGAATACAATTTTCTAGGCCAAAAATAATAAAATAAATTACTTTGAAAACCAACAGAAATACTATTCAATAGCCGGGTTTTAACTGAATCATTTATGTTACTTAATCAGTGTGGGCATTTAATATGGCGTTGTGTTGATTAATAATGTATATATTTTGTTTTAATTTTTCTAATTGGTATTGGTAGCCTATGTTATATTAAATGTGTCGGATTTTTAGCTATTTAGTTATTTCTTTGCTTTTTCACCTATATCGTTCAACGTGCAGTAAAGCACATTGCGTTTTGACCAATAACTATTTTATAAAATATATTTCTCAAACAGGTATAATACTTAAAACATATAGGCTGAATTCACGTGTTATAGTAGCCCACCGTATCCCTAGTGTAGGACGCTCTTTAAAAAAAGAATGTAGGCGCCATATAGTTCACGGGGGGGGGGGGGGGGGGGGCGAGCCCGGAGTGCTCTAGGTCACTCGACCGCCGGAGCGCCGATGCAGTTTGTTTTAGTATCCCTTACCCCTTGAACAGGACGCCTGGTGCTAAGATAGGCGCGGGGGAAATCGGGGCGCCAAAACACCGCCACTCCGATATTACATTTTTATGACAGAAATCTTCTCAGGAATATTTTCAACTACTTCCTAATGTCTCATGACGATCGCATGAATGGTGTAGTGATTCATACAAGACAAACCCACCAGAGTTTCTTCCAGGCATCTCTTCGGAGGGGGGGGGGCGAACATTTTTACCGCCCCCCCCCCCCCCCGAACGAAATGAAATTTATATAATTTATATAGAAAATATATACTTTTAACAGTGTCCGCCCCCCCACCCCACCCCCGGAGAAAGTCTACCGCCCCCCCCCCCCCCCCCCGGAGAAAAAAGTCTCGAAGAAACACTGAAACCCACATACTTCCATTTTTATATAGCCATTATTGATTCACAAAACTCTATTTCCCTCTCCATATATTATAATTCTAACGAAAATTACTAAATGAAAAGGCTACCAGGTAGCTGTTTCTTAATCCTCCACGTATCATATAAATACAAAAGTACGCCCCCCCCCCTCTCCCATTCTCCATTTAGTGCTGTACTCCGTGCTAGCATTGTTCAAACTAAACATGGTAAACATTAAACCTTCCCTCTCACCTTCTGACGACAGGGGAACAAACTTAAATTATGACTTCGACTTATGTGACGATAAGCAGGCATGCACAGGCGGTCACCATAAAGTATTTTAGGCTAGGGTAAATTGGCGTCACATCTCTTTGGGGGATACTTATTTCTGTTCGTTTCCTCTCCAGCTTACGGCAGAGTTGATGTTTTGTCTTAATATAATTTTCAGCTTTTTAAACAGGCTATATCAATAAAAAAAATGTAGTTTTTATCTACCAGCAGATCTATTAACTCGGGAGTAAATAAAACATTTCAATTAATATTCATGGGGCCGATCAAGAAAAAAATTTACACAACATCGGTAGCTTTTGACTCCGCTTTTGTCAATGTCAGTATGCAGTGGCTAGTAGTCGGTAAAATAAAACTGCGATGCTACATCCGGAAATAAAATATTAAAGGGAGGCTATTTGTTTACAATAGTGACGGCAGAAAATGTATTTAGATTCTAGTTCTGTCTAGGCCATGTCCATGTTTGTTGCTGTCTTGTGTGAATGAATGTTTACTTGTTTTATGAATCTTTTTACATCATGAACGAAAACAGAAAATTTAAAACAGAATTAAGATAATAAAAATCAATATAATAATATAATTAATATGATGGGGAAAATGTTCAGCAAAATCAAGCGTAACACTAACAGAAGTGCCGGGTATGTACACGACAATTGACATGTACTAAAAATATATCTATACATAGTAATAAAGTATAATAATTAAAATGAATTAGCAATTTAAATACTATTAAAGGCAAAACAAAACTACTATAGGACTGTGTACTACATAATTAATAAAATAATATTATAATAGGCTTAAAAATTTAAATTATTAATGTGTTAATAATTAGCGCCCCTAAAAATATTAGACTAAATATTTGTCAATTAATAACATTTAGGCCTATAGATATGATCATTTATTAGATTAGATCTATGGCTTATTAAATTCCAATGTCCTCTCGGGCTCTCTCTCTCTATTCCATATTTCTTTATATTTTGGAAATTATTAAATTATTTCAGTATTAATACATTATTAACAAGTCAAACAAGTTTTAATATATCTTTTGTTGTAAAGTTAACAATTGTCAATTTAATGAAAAAATAATTCCCAGGTCATCCCACCCAGCATCTACAGCAGCAGCTGCTGAGAAAGTTATAGGTGATCATTATACTTTTGGCGATTCAGGCTGTGATGGTTACAATGGCTGCAAGTTACAACACATTGATGCTGTTGTTAGTGTAGCATGTATAAAGCCAGATTTGGCTCTGTCAGGAAGTAAAGACAAGGTTTATTTTTTTAAAAATATTTCTAGAATAATCTTATAAATAAAACCTTTAACTGTTATTAAAAATTTGAAACTTTTAGAAATAAAATACCTTGGTATTAGTTTCATGTAGAAAGAATCTATATATATAATTCTCTTCTGGGATCAGTTAGAAAACAAGCTGCAAGTGCGCCTTTGCAGTCCCCTCTCTTCCTCTCTATCACTACTACCCCCACCCCACCCCCCACATGATCTGGTGAGCGGTGATCACTCTGTTTACATTTTACAATCACAGAGACGGGTTTGGTGACGGCTATTAGGGGCAGATAATTTAGTTTGAAACTATTTTAAACTTAGAGGAGGTAACTAAGAGGAGGCTGCTTTCACGTGGGGGGGGGGGGGGTAGTGTTTTTAAGCAAATATTTTCAATGGCAGCATTGGTACTGTCGAATTCACAAATTATAAATTACTGAAAAGTAGAAAAAAAAACAACTAAATAGCGGCGTATGATACACAGCGGGTCGGCTCGTATCAATTAATACTCTTGAGAAGTTCTGGTTGGAAAATTTGAGGCAGAAAGCTTTCTAAAACTTAATTATAAATGATATAAAATAATTGGCCCTCAACGAAAGATGTCAAATACTGCTCACTCAAATAATCACCTTTGAATTAGGTATGCCAAACTGATTTTTTAAAATGGACCCAGAGCTTTTTTGAAAGATGATATGCCAAGAACTCAAGATTTAAAGATAGTGAATACCAAATTTGTTCATATATCTCAAGAAGTGAAAAAGTTATGACATCCTAAAAAGTGCAGTGTTTGGAGGGTTATATCTGTAAAAGTATATGACACAAACTCAATCTTTTGAACCCAACAGATCTAGCTATAATATTTTAGGAAACGTGGGCAATAACTGTGTTTTTGCCGTCCGCTTGACATACCTATTTTAATGTGACTCAATATTTAATTAAGAATAAAAGTATCTTTATTTTGTTAATACAGTTTTGTATTATTCTTATGATTAATTTCATCACAGTGTGTTGTGTTGTATGATTATAAAAACAAAAAGCAGTTGAACAGATGGGACTGTCACTCAAGTGCAATAACAAGGGTAGGTTCTATTCATTTTTTTTACAAAGCTATTGTATATTTTAACCTTGAAATGTAATCAGATTGTTCATCTTTAGTTTAACTAGAAACCATTTGAAGAAAATAAAGTAATTTAGAGACTTGAATGTTGCTTATAGGCAGGTAAAAAAAGAGTATCTTTGTTTTGTGAACTCATTCTATGAAAGATAGTGAGGTGAGCATCAAGCTTACTTTACTTTCCAAGGGAAAGCCAGGAACTCATTAGAGCTGAGTGGACTCAGTGATGTCCCTATTAATTAATTTTCAGGAACAGAATTGTAGACTTAAAGGTTTGCAAACCCTATCTCTTAACATTGACCATGAAAATTAGTTATTTATTCCTTAGGTGTTATACGGAGCAGCCTCAAATAAGATTTTTAGCAGCTCAAGAGACAAAACAATAAAGCTTTGGCACAAAGATAATTTAAATGTGGAGAGGGAATTTTCTGGTCATTCTCTAGTGGTAACGGCTATACATGTAAATTCTAGTATGTATCCAAAGCTTTCTTTTTTAAAATACTAATTAATTAATTTTAAAATTACAAAATAAACTCCATAATATTAATACCATTTTCTTTCACAAAAATACATTGATTTTGGAAAACATTTATTCGGTGATTTATTGTGTGTCACATTCAAGCAAAGTATGTATCTCTCCAAACCTATTATCCCAAAAAATAAAAATAAATAGGTGTAATTTTGTTTCTCTGACCATGATCGAGTCGGCAAAGCTCATGGTTGATAAAATTCGAAAAAAAGTCTTGAGTTCAAACCCTCTGGCAGATAAGGCTCGATCCCTTCCAACACTAAAAATTAAGAACGAAGAAGAAGAAGAAAGAAGTGTTTCTCTGACTAAGGCATATGATACAAAGGGATAGTGTGGTCCGCATTTTTTATTCTTCAATGTTATCTTGAGGATATATGTTAACAACTTTATAAAATGAGTGTCCTGTTAATTGATGTGTTCATAACTTGACATACTCCCAGATGATATATTTTAGATAAATTACCTTTGATGACGCTAGGTAACAGCTACCTGTGCAGTGGGTCAAGGGACAACACAGTCAAGTTATGGGACATAGAATCTGGTTCATGTCTTAAATCTAACAACATTCCACAAAACCTGGTATGCCTACTTAAAATAGTATTCTATACATTACTAATGTCATATTTAGGTGAGAAATTTGTCTTCATCTTGCTTCATATTATGCTAATATTATCATAATTAAAGTAATTTATTTAAAATAAAAATGGCTCAGAAATCTTTTAATCATAGAGGTTCTAATAGATAACTATGTGGTAATTTACTTTCATCAAGGTTCTAAATGACTTAAGAGGAATTTAAAATATTTTTTTTGTGATAAACACAAATTTTGTGGAGTTTATGTTTTTTAATAGCTAATAAAAAAGATTTTTGTTTAATATTTGTAATCACATAATAAGGGACAAATATAAAACTAAGCTATAAGGGCTTATAATATTATTAAACAGGTTACAGATTTGAAATTTATGCCAGGGGATGCTACCATTGTCCAGACAGGAGAAGATAAAGAAGTTAGGTACTGCAGAGTTCAGTTTCCTGAACATTTTTTTTCCCAAGTATCTAAACACTTATTTGTGTTAACAATTTAAAGATTGTATGGTTTTACAATGTAATTAATGTGATGCTGATTTTTTTTCCAAATTTAGAGTATTTGATACTCGCACGTTACAGCCAGTGTTCAGCTTTCCCAAAAAACAGTACATCCAGATGTGTTGTGATGTGGATAAGAGTGGCCATTACATCATCTCATCCAGTAATGGATTCTCTGGCAATGGTTGTGAGTTAACGGTAGGTCATGCATGTTTCAGAATGTACACAATGTAAAAATCCAGTAGGTCATGCATGTTTCAGAATGTACACAATGTAAAAAACCAGTAGGTCATGCATGTTTCAGAATGTACACAATGTAAAAAACCAGTAGGTCATGCATGTTTCAGAATGTACACAATGTAAAAAACCAGTAGGTCATGCATGTTTCAGAATGTACACAATGTAAAAACCAGTAGGTCATGCATGTTTCAGAATGTACACAATGTTAAAAACCAGTAGGTCATGCATGTTTCAGAATGTACACAATGTTAAAAACCAGTAGGTCATGCATGTTTCAGAATGTACACAATGTAAAAAACCAGTATAAGCAACATTTAGATGGTAGCACAATAAATTCTTTAAATAAATTGATATCATTTTTTTAAAGTGGCATTTAGAATAAGCTTTACTATATTTGAACTACATATCTTCATAATATATTAAGAAAATAAGAATTCAAACATTTTGGTTTAGACCAATTGATGATGGAAAAGTTAAAAAAAACAGAAAAATAGTCTGCAAATTAGCAACATAACTGAATTATACCCATAATATAAATTGATAAGGAAGACCAGAGCTGCCTACTGTGCTAGCCTAAGCATCAATATTTTTTTCTTCCTTTCTGTAAGTGATTCGTTTGTCTTGAGTCATTGTTGCGAAGCAGGATGAGGTCAACACTTGAGTATGTTTGACAATTAACCAACACGAATTCTGTGTATGATTATATCTTAATTTCTTGCTGAACAGACATCACTAATCTATGGCTGTTTATGAGAAAATAGACCACTAATTTTCCTAATCCCACCTTTATACCTCCTATCCTCAAAGTTCTTCCTGTGATATATGTTGCTTTCCTCCCCATTGTTCCTAAGCTACAGAATTGTGTGCCAATGTAATGAAAACAAACTATAGTTTTAAGGGTAATGTAAACATGTAAATAAAAGGGACGCTAATTTAAAACTACACAAATACTAATATGTAACAATCCTAACAGTCATATCATTTAAAAAAGGTACCAAATAACCTTTAACTGTTTCTTTTTGTTCCTTGTTCGTATTTAGTTATGGGATATGAGGACAAGAAAACTCCACAAAGAATTCTTTGGCCATCGTGAAGCTGTAGAGGCTTGCATGTTTGTACCTGGCACTCAGCAGCTTGCATCAGCATCTCGTGACTTGACTGTTAAAATCTGGAACATGTCCACAGGAGGTGAGGGCACTGTGTGAGATAATATCATAGATAGGTTCCTTTATGCAGGTAATGCATGTACATTCAGACAGAGTTTCAGCAAGAAAAAAAGATCCAATATTGTCTGTTGTATTAAATTTAAAGTAACAAGCTGATCCGCGACGTAGTATACGCCGACATCTAGTTGTTTTATTTTTCTACTTATCAGCAATTCATAATTTATGAATTCAACACTACCCCTTCCCGGCCTCCCTCCCCCCCCCCCCCCCCAGTAAAAGCAGCCGTTTACAGACAAAGAAAAGATCAATCAGAAATTGTTACCTCCCACAGTTTCAAATAGTTTAATACTAAATTATCTGCCCCTAATAGCCGTCACTAACCCGGCTCTACGATTGTAAAGATTCGGGGTCGAACACAGTGCACCTGACAGGTGGGGATGATGGTGGTGGCTAAGCTGCGTGGTGTTTTCTATGGTCTCCATGAAGAGAATTATATATATAGATACTAGCCCATTGTAATGCACATGAATAAAACTAATGGTAACTAGATCTTTTAATAGCAAAGTATCAAAGTAAATTATTGAGGTTAAAAATAAAAACACCAATGATAGGCCAAATGTAAAATGTCTATATTATAATAAAGTACAGAAGAATGAAGGTGCTGAAGTGATATCCCATAAAAGATGGCTAACTAATTATCACATCACATTTACAAGGTTGTATTCTTATCCATGTTTTTCATCTTACAACACATTTAAGCTAATAAGGTAAGGTAGATTGCAGTTTTATTAAACTATGTAATTTGAGTTAATGTAAGCCCACAATTTTCCTGTAAGTGTATTCATGCACCTTCTAAAATGAATTCTATAACTGTTTATTCTGTAGTTATTGAAGCTGAATGTATACTAAGTGGTTGTGGCCCCTTGACATCCCTAGCAGCTAATGATGATGGAAGGTATGTAGCCTTGTGTGAGAAATGTGTTAATGTGGTATAGTTCCAACTTAGTTGACCTATACACAAACCTACATATTTCCATTTATATTCCTTTTATGCACTTATATATTATTATTATTATGTCGACATGATAGTGCTTTAACATTAAATGTTGATTTTTACCTTAAGTCTGTAGGATGTGAAATAGAATGTTTTTATGGCTAAAAGATTTTTTTATTGATGTCCACACAAATAAATTGAATATATTTCAACCTGGCCACATCTAACTTAGAAACCCTCTTACCTTTATTATTGGTTTCCTTCTACTCAGTACTGCAAAATGCTTCAGATTGTTTTATTATATAGTTACCATTATTTAAAAAAAATATTAACACAAGAATACTGGTTAAATTTTGATATCATAAAGTTCACATAGACCTGTACACAGAATACTTCTTATGCTGAACTAATGATGAGTGTAATGTAAACATAGTATTGGAGCCAAACAACCCCATATTATATCCTTGAGTTGTACATAACTCCTTTCCTAGACATCATTCATGCGGGATCCGTATTTATAATGAGAAGCCAGTGTATTATAACAACAATCCAACACGGAATACCTGTTGGGTGACTTAAAAGCAATCCTTATTTTTGTATTCCCACATCCTTATAGAAATTATTAGTACAAGATTTAAATACTATGACCAATTGTCTTCCACAGCTTACTGGTAGGTTCATTCAATCAAGGTGTTCAGTTGTTGCAGTTACAGAACAATTCACTGACCAAGCTGATGCATTTTTAACAGTTGTGTTCCAACATCTAGAGTCACTATAAAAAGGATTTGATGCTGTCACTCCTACATTTAAATTACATATAAGCTGTTTATCATTTGTTGTTGTAAAGAATTCAGTTTTAAAATGATATTAAAATGTTTGACAGTTTATAGCTTAATCATTTAATCTGTACATATCCTTCACCTAGTTGTATATTTAAATATTTTTTAATTAGATTTTTAGTAAAAAATGTCATTCAATTCTACACAGGAATGTTAAAAAATGTTTAATTTACTGAAAGCTTTTTATGTGCTCATTAGATTAGAATAAAGAATATTATTTTTATTCTCTTCTCATGTTACAGTATACCACAGGTTTTGCTATAATTATATATTCTACTTTTTAGTGTTTACATTTTAAAGTATTTTATAGATTAGTTTATAGCTGATAATGATTAACTTGTTAAAAATGTCTTAGGTAACCTGATTCCATTAAATCAAAATCACTTTGGTCACACAAAACTGAAGTCATTTTATTCCCATTTTATGGCAGGTCCAGGTTTGGCTTTTTTTCTGTGACTCATTGTACCAGTATTGTATTTATTTTGTGATAGCTTATCATTTTGCCTATGTAGCTAACAGTTGATACTATTCACAATTAGTTCATCTTTTTAATTTTACTAGAAAATTAAAGATCAATTTGTGCAAATCATCCTCTTTGTCAAGGTTTGAATTTTGATTGTTTTATCATTGTAAAAAAATATCAGACAAGAATAAATAAATATTTTTCACTTCTCAATTGTCAAGTTAATTACATTCAACCACTATCATCACCAAGTTAACTAATTCAGCCACTATCATCACAAAGACAATATGAAAGTGACACTTTTAGAAAAGAAAGCTTTGTAAGTATAATACAATACTGTAGAAGTTTATTCAAAACAAGACAGGGATGACTCATGACAATTTTTACAGCACACCAAATGGTTTATAAACCTTGTGCCACCTTCACTCCTTTAACTAACAACTTAAAAAGTACAGCTAGAAACAAAAACTTTTAATAAATATATTTACCTTATTTTAATTTTAACAAAATGAATTTATGATTCTGTAGTGTTATATACAAAATATATATTCAGGAAAAACCGACAATTTTTTTATATTTATCAACCACGCTGTATGCTGATTGGAAGTGCTTAATGAATGCCTTAGTACCTCAAATAATTTAAGCGTCTAGTAAACTCAAGGACTTAAAATTTTTACAAAAATTAAACCAAATATATCGCCACCTTAAAGACATCATGAAAACCTATGTTTGATTGAGAAATAAAATAACAGTTCTAAAAGAGTGAGTGTTTCATCGTTTGCTGTTGGGGTGTCCTGTGCCTCTCAAGGGCATTTTAAAGTTAGTCGCAGCTTGGTACTGAAGTTGATAAGCAAGAGGATGTATCTTGAATCCATAAAGCCTGTTAAAAAAAACAGTCACATTTAGAATCTAAAAAAATACTAAACAGAATTGTTGACATTTTGTGTTGTTGAAAAAGTGATCTGATGAACTTACCTTGGAACAAATTGATTTGCAGGCCTTTTAGGCCTATACTCAGGATGTACCATAAACAACATATGAGGAAAGCCAGTGCCAAAGTATGCACCATCTGTATGGTGGTGCCTGGAGGATTTGGGTGTGTACGCATCTTGACATTTAGGACAATACAGTTTGACCATGGCTTCACCCGGCACATCAGACAAACCTATTGATGAGCAGAAATATCAGGAAGGTATTAAAAAATTTGGATTGGTGGACTTCATTAAAAAAAAATTGTGTAAAAGGATTAAATATTATACTGATAATATATGTTAATTCATTTGCTCATACTTTACTTCCTGTTACTTATTGTGTTTCTATTGCATTATTATTATGCAAAAAAACGCTTCTACGTTATTTATGCTTACTAAATATAACAGTTAATACATTTCTTTATTTAATAGTATATTTTGTGACTTTTTAATAATTGAGCAACTTATGTTTAAAATACTTTCAAACTAAGGTTGTTGAGGATTGTCTCCCTTAGAGGAAGGTTTAAGCTTAAGAAGCAAATAAGTTGAAAACACTTTAAAAAATAATAACTTAGTTTTGAACAAAACTTGAGAAAATATACAATTAAGCAACTGAAGAGTTTTTTTCCAAAGATTTTAGAGTTCTTAAAGTAAGGCTAGCATCTTAACAGAAATGTGATCTAGAATACCTACCAATTGGTAGCATGGGTTGATTCTCACAGTATACACGAGGACAGTATCCAAAGTCTCCCTGTTGCCATTTTTCTATCTATAAGATTGAATTTTTTAAATTTGAGAAACATGGAAGCCAGGGCATAAAATTTCTGTTTAAACTTTTCTTTTATAAATAATGTAGTGCTCAGGAGAAAAATCTATAATAAGCTACTTCAAAATAAAAATCTCAAATATTACCAACAAATCTGAAGGTAAAATAATTCAACAAACAAAAAATTAAAAAAAAAAAATTTCCAACAGAACAAAGAAATTTAAATTAACATTTTTGAAACATCCCTTCCAATGGTTGCATGTTGAACTAGTTTCAGGGTTCATATTATTTTTAAAAACCAGTTTTAGGTAAAAGCTTGAGCGAAGTTGCTTACCATTTGAGCAATGCCTCTGTTTGTCATGATGTAGCGAGCATGTATTAGTCCATACAACATTTCAGCTGCCTGCTCTATTAAATCGCTTTGATTTGGATTTTCCTCTAGTTCATCATCTAAACAACAACAATGTTCTATGAAAGTTACCAGCTAATAAAACCCTTACTGCCGCCATCCATGTGTTTAGTGCAGCCATTGGACATGGGACTTAACTTTATAAAGCCAGCAACATCAAATATAAAAAGATGAAAATGACTTCAAACAGAATCAGCATCAACTTCAAAAGCATCAAAACATGAAAACTTTTGGGATTAAGCTAACTAACTAAATGTTTATTTCTTAAAATTAGAAACTTTTATGAACCAATATATTCATCTTGAGCTATTGGTCTGTGCTTAAAAATATAATGAGTGTAGATAGCATTTTATCACATTTTATTCCAATCTAAGTTTAAAGTAACAAAACTCATAACTTTGCACAAGAAAGTAGAACACAATGGAACAAAACAAATCTGGTGAAGTTCTTCATGAACTAGGATATACCATTTTGACCAGTCCATTATTGGTGAGAATGAATCTCATGTGAATAAGGCCATAGACCATTTCAGCTGCTTGTTCAACCATATCCCCTTCTATGTTATCTTCATCTTCTTCTAGGGCAAGATAAATACAGACTCAGTGATAAATTCATTACCTTTTGACCTTCTAGAAAAAAAATTACTTCTTTTTATTCTTGGTTGTTAATTAAATGATTCACTACTTGATACCATAAAACTTTAAAAATTGTATTGTGAAATCAATTAAAAAGCAAATAAATTATACTCATACCACTAAAAACCGCAATTTCACTTTCAGAGGTAATCATGTCCATTAATACAGCCAGCTGTTTTATAATTATTCTTTTAACTAGAGGATAAACTTTTTTGCTTATGAGGTCTTTTGAAAAATCATACCTGGCTCTAAATCAAGGATCATGTCAAGTGCTTGTCGATAATGAGGGACCTGTTCATTTAGTCCAGTTAAGTTAAATTTGTCTTGAATGTAGTCCTCGTCCACCTGGTTTAAAAAAACACGAGAATAACAACCACACAATATGAAGAACAAAATGTAACAGCAAATTAACATTAAGCCAATTATGTTTTATACCTCACAAAAGAATTCATTTCCTCTCAAGCCACAAAACCAGGAGATCCATGATACTTCCTCTGAGCTACTCATCTTCAACCTTTAAGTCCTGTAAAATAGTATTAGATGCCTAGATTAATTACAAGTTACACTCAAATTTACAGCAAACAAAAAAAAAACTCTTGGAAATACAGAAGTTTAAAAAAATAGTTAAGAAAAAAACAATTCATGTACTTGTAAATGTTGCCCTATAACCTAACAGTGAAATTGACAAATAAAACAAAAGATGACACTTCTATTGTCATGGTCGATATCCTTATAAAAAATAGTTCCTTAAAAACATTTTTAAAAAATCAAAAGAAGGGTGATGCCACCTTCTGGCCCAAAATATTTTGGCATATGAATGAGCTAGAGCCTCAAATCATAGGTCATAGTCAAAGAAGTTTATCTCTGGCACTCCCATAATCCTATCTATAAGGTTTGCATAATTAACCAGAATTTAAAAGAAAACATGTAAACATAAAATATCTAAACTCTAAATCAACTAAATTATATGTACCTTATATATCAATAATGTAAGTCATTATTACAAAAATAAAAAGAGGTGATACAGTAGGCCAAATAGAACATCTAATCTAAAAAAGGGTAAGAATTAAATGTGAGATGCGAAATGTGAGATAGCGAGATGGTCATGTGACATGTTTGTCTCACCTCTTACCCCACCCAAATAGTAGTAGGCTGTGATAGATCACACGGGAATATTTCTTGAATGTTTAAAAAAAATACAACACTCACAATCAATATATGTGATTACTGTTTAGTAATGTGAAATTTTTGTCTCCCATCTTAACCCACCCGATACTTAGATGTTATGCATGGTGGTGATCAAATGCAAAGATGTCTGCAAAATTTATACCACATCTGATATACAATGAACTTTGATGCAGACTTCAAAGATGTTTTGTTTGTATTGTTATTACTACCAATTTTTACATGCTGATGATTTATTAACTTCTTTCTCTTTTGTCGAATTATAAAACCACAGACTTAGTGATAAAACAATCATGGTGGTGATCAAATGCAAAGATGTCTGCAAAATTTATACCACATCTGATTTACAATGAACTTTGATGCAGACTTCAAAGATGTTTTGTTTGTATTGTTATTACTACCAATTTTTACATGCTGATGATTTATTAACTTCTTTCTCTTTTGTCGAATTATAAAACCACAGACTTAGTGATAAAACAATCATGGTGGTGATCAAATGCAAAGATGTCTGCAAAATTTATACCACATCTGATTTACAATGAACTTTGATGCAGACTTCAAAGATGTTTTGTTTGTATTGTTATTACTACCAACTTTTACATGCTGATGATTTATTAACTTCTTTCTCTTTTGTCGAATTATAAAACCACTTTGTTCAAAATCGCCTAAATAACACATTTGAAATTTGTTTCTGATGCTAGATATGCCGTAAATAGATCAACTTCTTTCTTATGTGTGGAACACCGAAGCCGTGCTAGGCCGCTGTCACCCCTAATGGTTAGCTGTGAAACGCCAGGCGGTAAAAGTTCCCTTTTAAACCTGATGGTCTATAGGGCAAGTGAAGTAGAGTTCACTTGTTTCTGTTACCTCGGCATATGAAGAGATAGTGTGGTCAGCACTATGCCCAGCCGCTTTTACTTTCCCTATCGTGAGTTCGGTGGACTCAGGGACGGTATACTGACTTGAACCAAGATTCGAACAACCAAATTTTTTATTTTAAAAAAAAACCACACAGCTGTTGATCACTAGCGAGGAACTCTGGTACATAGCCAGTTAAAAAGTCTAAATGGATTTGTGGTTTTCTTTAGCATCAAACACAAGGGAATTATAACATGGTTGTATTGGAAAGGTGTTCGTGCCAAAGCTGTGAGTGACAATAAATTTTAAATGAAGTAATTTTGTCTAGAACAAGCTAAAACCCTTTGATATTATTAGTGCCTAATGGATTAAATATGTAGATCTTGGCCTATGTCTATTAATTATTTAGTGGTCGTGTTTAAATGAAAATTAAGTAAATTTAAGATTTAGCAAGAATAAATAATTAATAGTATTTGGTAAAATCACGATATAGCGTCGGAAATTATCTGGTAATGTTTGTTGAGTTTCTGTAACATTTGTCACTGTAAACCATAGTTTATTTGACCATTGAAATAAAAATAGAGTCAAGTCCAAGTGCATTAAATTAATGTTTTGACTTCAATTAATGTTTAATTGACAAAAAATTAGCAGGCCTAAATCTAAATATTATTAATAAAGTCGAGTGTAGTAGGCCCTAATTACTGTTTTTAGGCCTATAAGAAACACAGAAAAAACCTGCAGAAGATTTGGAACAAATAGCTCTAGTTCCGTTAGTAAAAAAAGACAATTAGATTTACTCAAGTTAAAAGTAGTAAGAAGAACTAGAACAATGTTTAGTAGCAGCAATAATTAGCACATACATTTAAAATAATTAGGCCTAGGGTATTAGAAATACAAATAATTAGGCCTAGGCCTAGCAAAACAGTAGGCCTATTTAAAATGCAACTAAAATCAATCCTTGCACATTTTTAAACATTATTTGGCCTATTAAAAATAATATGGCCGCAAGTAAATGTAGGTTTACAGTATTTCCGGAATGGCTCGACAGACTACGCTCTACTACACTATGGACCGTTAGGCCTACTGTTATTTACGGACGATATTTCGAGTCGTCCCTTTGAATCCCGGACAGATCGTCCCCCCGGCGTGGCCTCAGCCAACCGGCGGGCTCGTTGCATTGAGTTAAATATAAACTCAAAACAATAATATAAAGCGCGCGTTTGATTGGTTGGCGGCTGACACTATGAAATCCTCTAAGGACGATTCGAATGGTATACCGTTATTTACTGCTGTACAGTTCCAGAATAATAACCGACGCTATATCATGATTTTACCATAGATTAATTTGAACCAATTGCACATCTAATTAATAAGGTCATTAGTCATTGCGTTTGTTCTTATAATTATTCTGCCGCCCAGACTAGCGCTGGAGGGGAAGAAAGTAGTCATTTCGTAAAGAAAACTCAGGCAACAGATCTAGGTGCAACAATAACAACATCAACACAAGCCAATAAATATATTATATAATGATTAATTACAGAGACTTAGTCACTCTTTCTTTGATCTTTAGTAGAATCTAGATCTCTAGTCAACTTTACTGATAGAAGAGAAGGTTGAATGCTGAGAATAGAGTCGTTGTCGTTAGATTTAAAAAAAATTAATAGGGGGCACGTTACAGGACTGTTAACTCTAACCTATGTATTGTTTTGATCACTTCATTAATTAACTTAAGAAACACCGTTCACAAAATCAGGAACAGAACAATTTATCCTAATAAATGTCAATCGACACTTGGATCTAAGATTCTAGATTAGGCCAAGTCAACTACTCAGTACCTTCCCAGATTATCGTCAAGTAGCGAGTATTTTATGTTGACCAGATTTTTATCCTCATTGTCATTTGGGGTAACAAGCTTTAGAAAAAAAAATATTAGAAAGTTATGATATTAAAGAAAAATGTCAATAAACAATATAATTTTCTATAAGTGTCAGAATAAAATATCTGTTTCGGTTTTATACGATTTTAAGCAGCATAAATACTAAAAACAAAATATTCAATTTCTACATCCCAATTGGCATACATAAATCGTTTCCGCAATCCATAAAAAATTATAGTCGCAACGGAACAATATTGAATTATACATTTCGTACAGAAATAAATCTGTAGGTCCATTGTATTATAATATGTAAAAAGTGCGATTTAAAAAAAATATCAATATCTTAATTAAATTAAATCACATTATACAATATACATTTATTTTAAAATTTGAAAACAACTAGTAGACATGCAATAAGATCTATTTGCATACGTCGAGTAGTGTTGGTGATGTATGTATGTATGTATGTATGTATGTATGTATATAGTATATATATATATATATATATATATATATATATATATATATATATATATATATATATATATATATATATAGCATATATATATATATATATATATATATATATATATATATATATATATATATATATATATATATATAGCATATATATATATATACAACAGAGGCGTAGCGACCCTTCCCGGCGCCCGGGGACAAACTTTTCGATTTGCACCCCCCCCCCTCAAACTTTCGATATGCACCCCCCTCAACCTTTCAATTTATTTTTCCAACCCATTTTGGCGCTCCCTAAGGTCGGTGCCCGGGGACATATGTCGTCCCCCCCCCCCGCCCCCCCCCCCCTCGCTACGCTACTGATATACAACACACACAGTGTGATTACTTAAGGTCGGTTAAAACTGAAAGGATGGGTGGAAGGCTTTTTTCGTCAGAAACCATTGGCTAGTTTTTAAAATGTATTAGATCTCAGACTATTTGCGGGTGCAAGTTGTTGTGTTAATCGGATCCGTTAGGCGAGTAGATTAGTAATACTTGGTATAGCCTGCAGCCAGAAGCGTAGCCAACAGAGTTTCTTCCAGGCATATCTTCGGGGGGGCAAAGCCCCCCCCCCCCCCCGAAATTTTTTTACCGCCCCCCCCCCCCCCGAACGAAATGAAATTTATATAATTTATATAGAAAATATATACTTTTAACAGTGTCCGCCCCCCCCCCGAAGAAAGTCTACCGCCCCCCCCCCCCCCCCCGAAAATTTCAAGTGCCCCCCCCCCCCCCGGAGAAAAAAGTCTGGAAGAAACACTGGTAGCGAACCCTCCCGGCGTCCGCCGCGAACTTTCAATTTGGCGCCCCCTTGTATATATATATATATATATATATATATATATATATATATATATATATATATATATATATATATATATATATATATATATATATATATATATATATATATATATATATATATATATATATATATATATATATATATATATATATAGGCCTATATAACAGTAATAACTGTTCGATCGAACAAGGTTCGGTAAGTCAGTCTCATAGCGTCGGCGGGGGTCAAGACACACACCCGGCTCATGTGATTCACGATCGAATTTTGTCAGTGTGGAAGATAAAATTATTTAGAAGGGTTCAATGCATGCGCATATGAAACTGGTGGGGTTCGGTAACGCCAAAAAGTGTAAGAATTACTGCCTTGGACTGTAGTTTGTAGAAAGTGCAAGCATATTTGGTCTACTTTTGGTCGTGTCCTTAGAACAATTTCTATGATAGTTTTAAATTATTACGTAGGTTGAACAAAGTTACAAAGTAACAAAGCAGTAACCTCGTTTAGTAAGTCTGTGACCTTAATTATATGAAAATTGCAGTATTAGGACTTGTTATGCAACAAACAATAAAAAAAATGATCTATTCGGTACAATATACTAATTTTCATAGCTCTTAAAATTTCGGCAAAGGGTACTGCCTTCAATCAACCGTATGCTTTTTTACTGATCGGATAGCGATACAAAAACCCATGATATTTATTTCTCTTTAACAAAGTGATCCAGGCAAGATGTAATGCAATCAAGTAAAAGTATTAGATTTCTCACGCTGAAATTCTTCCTAATTTAGTCGGCGAAAAACCACCCCCCCCCCCTTCCCCCATCTAGGAAAAGCTAAAAAAGCGGATTTCGACTGTATGTTTCTTTAAGGTATGTTTTACAGTAACACAATCAAGGTTACATTTCTTAACTTCGGCTGTTTATAATTCAAAACTACAGCGTAAAAATAGCTTTTAAATCTAATCTAATATTTTCTACCCCCCCTCGTTGCGTAGTAAAATAAAGATCACATTTTCTTTCAGACTTTATTCTTCAGGGATGGGACATCGCTTGGAAGTTTCAAGGAGTAGAGTAGGCCGACGCTCAAGATGCCTTAAAAAAACACTGGTTCCTATTCCGACGTTAAGTTTGTAGAAACTAATGCTACTAAATTCTAATATAGATCTAGATCTAGGGTGATCTATAATTTATCAAGTAAGTATCAAAAGACCGCGGTAAGCGCTCTGCGCTAAAAGAAAACTCGACTGGTTAATTCCGGGAGTAGATGTACGGAAATATCCGAAGCCAATCGTCTAATGATATAACACGGAAGCTTGAAAAGTGAAGTCATCAGCCTGTCATAACAAAGGACGCTCATGGGTATCCGTGCTCACAGTAGGTTTTCCATCCACTTAACAACGCAATAAATTCGTACCGAATTTTTTTTCGTGCCCAGTAGTCTCCGGAGGTCTATCTTTTGCTTGGAAGACTTAGAAAACATAAATCTCGGCATAATCTATTCTAGATCTACAATCTAAAATCTTAGTCAATCTTTTTATTTTTTTTATCTATCTTCAATGTAGACACTTATTATTCCGTCACTTAGGCTAATAATAATAAGAAGAAATTTTACTAGAATCTACTTTAGTTACTAGACTAGGCTACTTAACTTAAAGTACTTTAAAAGTACTTTACTTTTTAAAGTCTTTTTAGGTCAGTTTACTTCATTTTAGTGACATTTACTAATCTATTCAGTATTCAAGTCTATTCACTGGTATTCAGTCTATTAATTATTTTGTTCTAATAGTCTATAGTCTATAGTTCTATTTTTCTTAGTAAGTTGGTATCTGAATAGAGTCAGACTCAATAAATAGACTAATCAACTTAGTTTAGTTTAGTCTAATACTAGATTTCTCTAGATCATTATAGTAATACTACTGAAATAGTTATTAGGTAGGCCTATCTGTTACATTAAATACTAGATTACTAGATCTACATACATAATACTAATAGATTAGATCTCTAGCCCACTAATTAATATTTATAACTAACGAGCCGACCCGCGGCGTAATATACGCCACTATTTAGTTGTTTTATTTTCTACTTTTCAGTAATTCATAATTTGTGAATTCGACAGTACCAATGCTGCCACTGAATATATTTGCTTTAAAACACTATCAGTAGCTCGTTAAGGACGATAACCCCCCCTCCTTTCCCCAACCCCTACCCCCCCCCCCCCCCGTGAAAGCAGCCTCCTCTTAGTTACCTCCCCTAAGTTTAAAATCGTTTCAAACTAAATTATCTGCCCCTAATAGTTAATAGCCGTCACTAAACCCGACTCTACGATTGCAAACATTTAGCGTGAACCACAGCTCACCAGACCATGTAGGGGTGGGGATGGTAGGGAACGCGCTTACAGCTTGGTGTTTTCTAGGGTCTCCAAGAAGAAAATTGTATATGGCAGGAAACAGATTCAACCCTCAAGCATCTACTTTTAGGGTCGATTTTCGCCAATTTTCAAAGTAACAATTATTGACATATTATATATCAATTTTGTTGCTTAACAATCGAGGAATTCAAAAATATAAAAATTAATAGCACTAGACATTTACATCACGTTCAAAATGTAGATTAACCACACTCACTCAACTGAGATTTTTTTTTTACATCTAACCGACTAAATGTAGTGAGGTCTAAAAATCCACGAAATTCACAAAATTAACAATATAAATTATAATTACACAGAAATGTCACTTAGGCATACATTTATTTGTAAATGTGTCAAACTTTACAAAATATACCAGTTTATAGCTTATTTCTATAATTATTCTTGAGAAAAAAAACGACCGCCCTCCCCTTTAAAATTCTGGCTTTTAGAAACACTCTGGGGAAGAAAAAAATAACAGAGTTAAATATAGAAGGTCTATATAAAAAACATAATTAATAAAATATGTCTATATGCCAATTTTTAATATAGTTGCAGCATTTACATGGCTAATTATAATTGTTTAGTACTTTAAACATTAATTTAAAGTTACGACTCTCTGTGGCGTCTTTCAAGTGTAGTGTCAGTGTAGGAGTGTAGGTGAACAGGGTGTTAGGGCCTGATACGATTTCATTAGAATTGGTAATGAACAGAATGTATAATTAGAACTGGCATATAAAAACAATGTTGATAATAGATGCAGTTGTTTTAATGCTACTTATAATAGATCAAAATGACAAACATAATTAAAACCCAAGAATCTGGAAGCGCTGACCTCATTTTACTGACACGGTTGTCAAATAGTAAGTAGATCTAGAGTCTAGATCTAAAAAATAGATCTAGATTTACGTAATTTTGAAAATACGCTAGATCTAGATGCAAAATCACTTTTAAAAACTGAAGTTAGTGATTAGATCTATAATGAAATTGAAATCAACAACTGATATGTAAGTATCTTTTGATTTAAAAAAAAAATACGCTTAGTTCTAAGAAAAATGGTGTACTCGATCCCTATCCCAAAACGTGCCAGCCATATCGCATGCGTAGTCAGCTACTCAGCTGCTTATTAAATCGATGAATTTTAAAATTATATAATAAAAGTAGGTCACCCTAAAAAAAGAGTAAAATGGCTCCCGTTTTCACGACAGCCGTCACTCGATTCATAATTTACAGAGTTATAAAGTTCTACTTTCTTTTGGCTATAGATTTAAAGAAATATTAATTTGTTATTTCTCATGCGTTCCAACAATTGTACCTAATTTTAATAAACATTGGATTAGTAAGGACTCGATTCTTTTTAGAATTAGCCCTCGACACTATACAGACTATTGCGAAGAAACAGACTCGCGCGAATGTCGTGCGTAAGCTGGTTCAGTGGGCGAAGATTAGAACCCAATCAGACGGAAAATTTTTACTTTGAAATAATTACATTATCAATTAATTTCGATTTAAAACAAATGGCTTAAAGTCAAAAGTAAACTAAAATTTAAAAACTTTGTTATTCGCAGTGTACTCAAGATTCTCGTGTTTTAAAGATAAGTCTAGTTTTACTACGCGTGCGTGCATGGTGCGAATATCGATTTTCCCCGACAGAAAATCATAAACATTTTTTTTTTAAAGTATCTACGGCAAAATAATACTTATATTTTACAGAATTAAATACATTTAACTAAACTGTTATTTAAGTACATGCCTCGGAGGAAAAAAATACAATTTTATATCCGTAAAAAATTAACTGAAATCCCCGCTTTCAACGACGCTGATGTGTCGTAATTATGGCCATTCACTTTGTTCAAATTAAAGTAAAAAACACATTCAAATATACTTTTTTTTACTTTCATAATTTACAGCAATCATTTCTAATGAAAAATCCATAAAAATAATAGTTATTTTTACAAAATAGTATTTCTTACCTTATTAGTGCAGTACACGTACTTTTCCAAGTAGATCCATTCCGTCCAGATTTGCATACTTCGCATCCTTCGCCGCGGCACAAAATGTCATAAAAAACGTATTCCACAAAAATGTTGCTAACGAAGCTTGTAAAAACATAGCTCTATTTATCAGTATAAACAAAATCCCCGAACGATGTCTGGTTAGAAAGTTTATGAACGGCGAAGATCGAATATGCATTTTCCGGTACTAATCTGTTTCCTGCCATATATAGATACTACTATCACTATCATAGTACTAGTAGTAGTAGGCTTAAGGCGGATGTTATATTAATAATACTAATTGATCTTGCAGTTAGGCCTACATACTACATAGATCTATTTAGAAAACTTGGTTTAATTATAAATTGTTGGAGGTTATATAATAAATTCACTATAGCCTAATAGGTTAGACAAACAACTTAAAACCTGATTTACAGTGGACTAAGTAGGCCTACTAAGTATCTTTACCTTGCTTTTTCATTTAGTAGCTTACAAAATTTAATTCTTACTCAAATGACTTTCTAAAAATTTTGTAATTTTTTTCAAATAGGTTGCTGCATAAAAAAAAGCTGATGATGGCAACGAGCATATTTCCAAATTGATCATCAACATTGACTATCTTAAAATGAGAGTTCTGTTTCAACTAAGAGAAAAAGTAGAAACAATCGAAAATGTCAGTGTTGATGATAAATGCTTTCCTGTGGTGGAGGGTAAACATCCCTACCCCATGTCTGAGTCCCAGTCTTCGCCACTGGCCAGAGAATCAGCACTGTGGTACAAAACATTGGCTGTTGATGCCATCTTCATTGACTGTGACAGAAGGTGAGGTTTTAAACTTACTGCAGGAATATAATTTGCTCTGTTGAGTGTTGATAGTTGTCTTGTTGTGAAAATATTGGCGCAGTCATGCATAAATGTATCAAGGTTTTTTACTGCTGTATCATCAGACATTAGGCATGTTTGAGTTACAATTATAAATAGTGTCATTTTATAGTTAGAGCCTAGGGTAGTTACCTACAAAACCTCTAAACTAGTCCTACCAGAGCTCTTACACTTCAGGTACTGTTTTCTCTCACCTCTGCCACCACCATTATTTAAAACTCATGTATCGGCAATGATTCTTCAAACTCAAAAGGTTGAAGTAATGTTTATGGTATCTCTTCAAGATAAATGTAATATTAAATTTAAATGATACAATATTGTTGATATAAAACAAATCTTGTCTCTTTATATTTTATCAGTAATTTAATACTTTAAAATGTTTGTTGTGCTATTTACTGCTTTTGTCTAAGCATAATACACAGTTTTTATTCAAGTAAAAGAAAAAATTTACTCCTGTTTACATTGGATACAATTTTTTACAGATTGATTTTCTGGACACCTGTAACCAACGATGTTGATGCCGAAGTGGTCTCATTGCGCAGGTCTAACCCCCCTGAGCCTTCACCAGAGTATTTTGTCCCAAGAAATGCCAAACCTCTCTTTGAGGACAGTGGTCATTATGAGTTTGATGCCTCCCTGAGAGAAATGATGACCAAATGCTCCTCTATAGTCAGAAAATATATGAAGCATGCGTTAACTGTTGAAGAATTTCATAGAAACGTGGCAAATATCTTGCATGTGTATATCCTCAAATCAATTGTGTTTTCAAGAGATGATTTATACTGTCTTTCACGAGCTATGTGTTTGATTGAAGAGCGTCTTAAGAAGTCAGAGAGGAATATTATTGAAGTCGCAGATCAAATTGATAAACTTGATAAGTGTTTAATCTCTCTTCAAGACACTCTGCTCATGAAAGAAAACCTGGACAGTGAACGCTACTTAAGAACATGCAAGAGGGATTTCTTAAAAGTTTTCTTGCGTAGAATTGAAATGGAGTTGGAGAAACACAACTTGATGCTGGAAGCAGAGCAGAGCAAAGTAAACTGGGCCAAGTCCACAACAGAGGACGAAGGAAAGCTACTAGAGCTGAAGGAAAAACGAGATAGCATTTTTTTAGCGATAGACAAATATATCAGAGTACGAGAAGGCATAAAAAATGTTATATTTCGAAAAGAGAAAACTAAAAAGAAAATTCGAAACCCTCAGGTTATTGAGAGCTGTTTTCACAACATATTTGTGGAGGTAGATAGGAGGCTAGGCATCAGTATCCAGTCTCTTGACAGACTGTGTAATGATAAGGTGAACATCAGCGGGGCAAGGGAAGCAACCATAGCCACTATAGTGGAGTTAAAGAACAACAACCCAGAGTATGAACGGGACACAAGATTTGAGCCAGAAGATTTTTTGGACTTTAACGTAGATGAAGGGGCAGCGGTTGAAAAACCAAACAATTGGCTGACCTTTCAAGAAAGGGTTAGCAGAGTCATAGAAAATCAATTGTCGGAACCATACAGAATTCATAAACAAGGGTGTCGGAGTCTTTCATCTCAGATCAATTTAGTGCTGAGTGAGTATAATTTAGCCATCAGCGGAGGGTGCGCCATCAAAAGGAGGAGAGCTCAGGCTAGTTATGATGTTTCAAGAAGCTTTTCTTTAGGTGATGTGACAGTAACCATTCCTAAGCATCCTGATGGCTTTGTCCAGGTGAGGAGAAATGTTCATGGAAAAAGTTGTGTGGCCGAGCTACCTGGCCAACAGGATGACTGTATCTTTGATACACCAAACACAGAAGAGGTTGCTGTTGACGATATCAGCCTGAGAGTCAAAAGTGATCACTTTGCTGACTCGGTTAAGGCACGGAAGTGGTCGTCAGATCACTCAACGAATCAACTTCCTGATGAGCTGACTTCACAAAATGATAAAAGCGATAATGACGAATATGACAGCCCTGGAGGGGTTGTTTCTGAAAACCACATGAACCTGACCCACCAGCTGGCGCTGAATGCCCTGATGAAGCAGGTGGAAAACTTGAAGAGCTTGCTGCATGCCTTGTTCCGTGATGTTGTTGAGAGCCTAGTCCAGCATTTAGACCAGGAGTCCTTGGTTGAGACCTCAGTCCAAGAGCAAACAGAACTGTTGTGGAGGTCGTACGAACGCTCTTTTTGTCAGGTTTGAATTTTTAAATATTCTTTTCACATTTTTCCCCCATATTTGCCTCGCAGTTTACAGCATTAAAACTAAGAAATTGTGAAATGCTGATTATCAAATTATTGTATTGTTTTATTTAAAAAGCAACAACAGACAAACAACATATACTGTCAATTGAATAATTATATTCAGAACAGATTTTCTAGTTGTAGATCAAACATTGTAGATACAAGAATAAATGGAAACAAACCCATTAGTAAAGCAAAGTTCCCTTTTCAAACCTGACGGTCTATAGGGCAAGTGAAGTAGAGTTATCTTGTTTCTGTGACCTCGGCATATGAAGAGATAGTGTGGTCAGCACTATGTCCAGCCGCCTTTACTCTCCCTAACACGAGTTAGGTACTCATCAGAGTTGGGTCAACTCAGAGACGGTCTACTGAATTGAACCCGGATTCGAACTCGAGACTTACGTGTTAGCAGTCCAGCTCTCTACCGCTAGACCACTCCGTCCCCTACAAACCCATTACTACCTGAGAAAAAGCTGTATAGTGCCAGTCTTAAGTAATATAATTTAAAGCCATTTTATTGACAAAGAAATATTTTTTTTTCTGCAGGAGATGCTACCACAGCTTACCCATCTGTACAAGACTGGTCTTAGAGCAGGAATTAAAAGTGCCTACAAAGCCCTTTCCAACACCCCACTCCGTGAACTTTTAAAGGGAGACAAAATCCTGGAACTTTTCTTTGGACAGAGGGACGACTCGTCCAGTTCTCTGCCCATCAGCTTTCTGCAGTCAGCTGATAAAATATCCATAGCTAAGACTCTCTCCTCCCTGAGCCTTGATGTGAGGCATTGTGATATCAATGACTTGTACAAGCTGGCTAATGATGACAGCAGAGAATTGGTCAAACGCTTCTCATTGGATGATCCTGAAGAAGGAGATGAGGATAACATACCAGACAGTTCCAGCACTGGCTCGTCTGATCACTCCCACGAGGTTGGTTCCTTCCCAAGTTCCTGCGGAGAAATTCAAGGTGCTGGGAGCGGGGGAACTCTAAGCTCGGAAGACATGGACAGTAATCCATCAACTTCTCCAGACAAATGGCATTATCTTCAGGATCCGAGCAAAATAGAGGAAGTATTAGATCCGGTCCTGACACCTTTCAGGAGACA
Source organism: Physella acuta (assembly GCF_028476545.2). Lineage (NCBI taxonomy): Eukaryota > Metazoa > Mollusca > Gastropoda > Physidae > Physella > Physella acuta. Next base: position 65,889 of record NW_026733638.1, read on the forward strand.
GATCAGGAAATGTCTTGACGCTCAGTGTTTTCTTGACAAGGTGCGTTACATTACTAAAGCTATAGAAGACCTCAACAGGGATATATCACGTCTATACGGACCAGACCACCAATCTGCTTGCGATGACATCATAAGCATGCTTATCCTAGCCTTGTCCAATTTGTCTAAGGATATTTTTATAGGCCTTTATATCGACCTGCGTCTCCTGATGGACATTCTGCCCCCATTTCTCAGTGGGACTTTGTGGGACTACAACCTTGTCTCATTGTGTGCCTCGTATGATTATCTTTTCTCAAGGAATGTCTGTGAGAAAGCTATCAAAAGGTACCCTGGAAGCTTTAAAGTCAGGGTTGGTCGGTAGAACCAATGTTAGTAACTGCAACGAAAACTGTAAATACTCTTCTCACATTGCGATGAACAAGGTAGGCCCAGCTCTTTTAAAAGGCCCCTGTAACTGCAATTACCTGTTCATCTTATTAATGTTATCTAGTATTAGTTAAAACTTCTACAATGGCAGTAATTAAATATTTTTCTATGAACTATTACTCTACACCTGCTTTAGAAACATTCCATTCCTGTTTAAAGAAAAAAAATATTGTTGAAAAGTTGATAATGTAATCTATTGTATCTAAGCAATTTTTTCTCAAGCGTTGTCATTTTATTGATAATGTCACTCATCTAAAAAAGATTTTTACCCCACACTCATAAGTGGCATCCATAAAACAATGTCACAGATATCTTCTTCCCCTGTATGTAATTCTAGCAAAAACTAACATTGGTTTAATTAAAAAAAAATTACTAAGTAACTGATGATTCACACTTCCTACCCCCTTGCACAATACCACCCGCAACTCCATAGAGTCCGACATTATTTTAAAGCTGCCACTTATAGGAACTGTGAGCCTATATATTCATAATAGCCATAATAGAAATCAGGTTTTATCAAACAATTTTACCATGGATGTTTTCACCCTTGATTATCATGTTGTAGGACTAGTTTGGAGATTTAAGAAAGTTGATTTAACCTAAAAAAAAAAGAAAAATATTTCTTGATACATTTTTCTCTTGGTCATGCCACATCCTGAATTATAGCGAGGTCAGGTCTATTTCTAGGATTGTTCATTGTCATGTCATTTATCCTGTTCACTGTCAGATTGTAAATCCTGTTATAGTCATAAAATGAACAAAGGTCAGTAATATTATGTTGTTATGTTGGTGCCTACAAAACCACATTGATGCTTTTAAAGTGATCACTGTTGTAATAATACATTTCCATTTTTACACTGCGGCAAGTTTTTTTATACTTGTCAAATGCTGACAATAGTGTAGCAGGGTTAGTTTGGTTGATGCAGACAGCAGTGACTGGGTTGATAGGGCAGTGGCGGACTGGGTTGATTATAGTTGATAGGGCAGTGGCGGACTGGGTTGATTATAGTTGATAGGTGGACTGGGTTGCCAGGGCAGTGGCGGACTGGGTTGATTATAGTTGATAGGTGGACTAGGTTGCGAGGGCAGTGGTGGACTGGGTTGCCAGGGCAGTGGCGGACTGTGTTAGTAGGGCAGTGGTGGACTGGGTTTATAGGGCAGTGGGCTGCTATGAACTATATGGTGATATTAGAAAATTTGTAAGTTATATCTTTTCCCCCATGTCACTTAAAAACCTCAGTCCACTTTTGGGTGGTGGTGGCGGTATCAAGAAAAATCTAGGGTCCAGGGCATATAATTTTCCTGTTTCATACACATAGCAATCTGCTTGATAAAAACAGATTACAGGATTACCAGTTTTCACAGATACGTGCCTGTCTTTATGTTCTATCCAATGCTGCTCCTGGTGCTTGTGACTTATTACTTTATTTTGGGGAAGGGGGGGGGGGGGGGGGGGAGGAAATCAACAGCAGGTCAGCATCAGCCAGCAGGTACCCTAGCTACGTCACTGTATTCTATGCAGTTTAAACCCTCCTATGTTACCACTGTCATCATTTTTTAACTTTTTTTTTCTGAGGATTCATGCCAAAGTGTAAAGCATTTACTATTGTCTCTGTTGGATTTTTATCTGATGTAAAAAAATTTATGCTCTTACTCTTACATTTGGCCATAAATTCTTTAAAATTATCTGGCCTATTGACCACCAGAGCTATAAGGGTAATTTGTTTTTTTTTTTGTTTCTGTCAAACACAGGGTGCCAATCAGACACAAACTTTAATACTATTTGTCACATAAGTGCCAATGAGACACAAATTTTGATACTATTTGCCACACAAGTGACAATTAGAATAATCTCATTAACTTTTTTTTTCTCACACCCAAACACAGTGAGTGCCAGAAAATAAAAGTTTGATACTGTTTTAGAAGTTTTGGTATCTATTTAGTATTTACCCAAAGGTGCCAACCAGTGTTACTAAACTACTATTTTTGTCAAACCCAAGTAAGGAGTGACTACCAGTCCAAACTTTTATACTGCTATATTTTTAGCTCTTGCACTGTTTTCCTTTGTTGGTACTTGTTGGTGTTTTTATACACTTCTATTCGGCAAATCTATTTTCTATGCATTGTTCCATTCCAACTAAATCCTTTGTAATTATTTTTCTTTCATTCCTTCCCATTACATTTTATATTGACATTTTCATATTCTTTATTTTAAAGTTTTAATTTTATGAATAGCTTTGGTGTATGTAAGTTTTTTTTAAGCTTTTTACATTTTTTACCTAGATGTTTTATGTGTTTATAGACTACTTAATGAATGGCCTAGTGTTTCTCAACTTAAGTCTTGTTTATAAGCACAATAGTTTGTTGGGTGTAGCATTTGTATATTGTGTACAAACCTTTTTCTATTTACTTATTGAATTTCATTTCTTTATAGTGTGAGTTTTTTTTTAATTAATTCTGTGTAGTTTAATTAACTATGTGTAGTGTTACTAATTTAACTATATTGTTTGTAAAATTTCAAAAACTAATTTTTCTTTTAGAAGTTGAAAAGCATCATTGATAAATTAAAATGTAACCAGTCAAAATAAACTGTTTATCCTGATAGAATTAAATATATATAGTTTAACCTATATTTTAACCTGTAATTTAATCTAATAATATAGTTAAATCTCAAATTTAACCTTTAACCTGATATTATAGCCTAACCCATAGTTTAACCCCTTAGATAAATCTTACCCAATGTTCACAGTAATATCATATTATCAAATGAATTAGCAGACTTACTAGGCTCTTTAATCATCGACACAAAAGGATACAGATTCAACACATTTAAGCTATAGTGACAGAAAAATATAATACATTTTAAGTCCCTAAAATTGAAACCTAAAGATAATTATCTCCATACAAACTACATGGGCTTTCAAAAGACAAATAAGTTCAGATTAATATTGATTGAAATTACTCATGCTCCTTCAACCAGGAGCAACATCTGTTGCACCAAGACTGCTTCAATAGACCCACAGTAAAAAGTTCTTTCTTAATTTTGAATTTATTGTGATCTAAAAATAGATCACTCGGCTGTCATTGCTAAATCAAATCATGTTTAGCATAATATGTAATTGTTACAACATGCAGAATTTATCACGAGAAAAAATATTTTAAGCTTGCTGGTTATGTGAAAACATTTAATTTAACATTGAAGTCCTATGTTGTTAAAAATATCAGTATTAAATTCAAATAATTCACTCAAAACGTGATAACACATTTAAAAAAGTGTTCACTTCAATCCGACCTGTCGCTATGCTCTTAGGCGTGCTGTTAAAAGTTCTCTTTAAAGTTTGTTCCTTGTTGTTGATCTCCCTTCACACTTGATATTAGTTAATGTAAAAGCTCTCCGTAGTTGTCTTCTCTTCACTGTTAGGACTGTGACCCTCTTCTGTCACTATTTGGGAGAAAAATATCTTTTTGTCAGCTTTTAAAGAAACTTTCTTTAGAGAAGTCAATTTTAGAAACAGAATTCTCTTAAGGATTTAAATGATAAAATAAACACTTGGAATTATTTTATTGACCAGCGACGGTTAGTTTTTTATATGTAAGAATAAATAAATACAAATATAGCCTATATATTATATATCCCTGACAATCTCCACCCAATTCATTAAAAAAAATTTGAATGGCACTGAGTGAGAAATCACTAATTTGTGCTATAGTCTGTAAGATTTTGGTAAATGTTTTAACATTTTTATCTCATCAAATGAAACAAGATGTATTGTGCATAGTTACCGTTGTCACATTATTATTGAACAAAAGTTATACTAATATTCAAAATTTTATAATCTCAAATTATTAACTAACATTATGTAAAATCTATATACATTGAGAAGAGTACTAAAGGGAGCAAACCTATTTACAAAGGGAAATAACCAAGAGAGCCTAGTTTTTCATTTTAAAAAATCAATAATTAAAATTTTGAAAATTAAACCATATTATTTTTTTTATTATAAAATACAAATTTATCCTAGAAAAGATTAATTATCCTAGGAAAGATTAATTAATTATCCTAGAAACAAACACCTGTTGAGTGAACAGAAAAGGTAAAAATCTGACCATATGGTTTAAATGCCTGCCACATATATCAAATATGGTTTGAGAATGTATGGCACATCAGAGGCAAAATTAAAAAAAAACTTAAATTACTTTATTATGCTTGAAATTTTGTACATCATTAAAAGTATTCTAATCATTTTTAATTAAACAAGCATTGATATTAGGTGGTGCATGTTACTGTATCTTAATTAACTTCAGTGAGATTGGTTTTAGAGACACTTTAACTCAAAAGATTGTGCACATATTATAAAACAAAAATATTCTCTCTTCCCCGAATGTTCTAACTTTCCAATGACTTAACTCCTCATATTAAAGAACTGTATGAACCTACCCATATTATATACTCCTTGTTACAATTTTAGTAGGCCTGCTACAAACATTGTGCACCTTATGGAAGTAATTGTAGGAATAACATCATATCAGAGAGTAATTTTTTAATCTATTTTCATTAGCAACAAAATGCAATTATTTAATTTTGTGCAATTAATTTGATCATTCTTAATGGCAGATATTGTAAAAAAAAAGTAGTGTTTCATACATTTTTCTATTCCACCCCTACTTCCAGTACACAATATAGCAATGTTAAGTTACCCTCCAACCACCTGTTATGTAATATGTGCACGACCATTTTACTTAAGTTATATTGTTTATATGGTGTGGCCATTTTGACGCTTCAAATTTTTCCCTTATTCTGTGCATTTTTAAATTACATTTTTTATCTACCAAGTTTTTAGACTTAAACATTTTTTTGCTACTTAAGGCTTACTATTTTAAGACACTTTCCGATTGTTACCAGCTACTGGTCATGTCATGAAAATGTTGAAGGTGCACTGATTGTGGCACGCAGTCTGTTTTTACACTACTTTATTCATACTTTTTATACTTGGAATTTTAAAATAAAGCTTCCTATGATTTCTAAACAAACTTGTGATACAGAGTAAACATACCTTTGCCAACTTCAACTGTGTTAGACTTTATGTTGAGGATGTATGGTTTGTGCAATAGAAAGCCCACTAGTCTAGTCTCAACTGTGTTTGTCTTTATGTTGAGGATGTATGGTCTGTGCAATAGAAAGCCCACTAGTCTAGACTCAACTGTTTTTGACTTTATGTTTAGGATGTATGGGACAAAATATGTAGTGACGTCCATGGTATAAACAAAATATGCAGAAACGTCCATGGTATAAACACAATGTGTAGTGACGTCCATGGTATAAACAAAATATGATGTGACGTCCATGGTATAAATACAATATGCAGAAACGTCCATGGTATAAACACAATATGCAGAAACGTCCATGGTATAAACACAATATGCAGAAACGTCCATGGTATAAACACAATGTGTAGTGACGTCCATGGTATAAACACAATATGTAGTTACGTTCATAGTACAAAAACGATATGTAGTGACGTATATGGTGTAAACACAATATACAGTGACGTCAATAGTATAAACACAATATGTAGTGACTTCCATGGTATAAACACAATATGCAGTAACGTCCATGGTATAAACAAAATATGTAGTGACGTCAATAGTATAAACACAATATGTAGTGACGTCCATGGTATAAACACAATATGTAGTAACATCCATGGTATAAACAAAATATGTAGTGACGTCCATGGTATAAACACAACATGCAGTGACGTCCGTCCATAGTATAAACAGTATGTAGTGACGTCCATGGTATAAACACAATATTTAGTGACTTCCATGTTATAAACACAATATGCAGAAACGTCCATGGTATAAACACAATATGTAGTGACGTTCGCCGTATAAACTTAATATGTAGTGCGTCTATGTACGTTACCTTGTCGGTCCATGGGGCAAGTAAAGTAGAGTTCACCTATTTCTGTGACCTCGGCATATGAAAGGATAGTGTGGTAAGCACTATGTCCAGCCGCCTTTACTTACCCTAACGTAAGTTAGGTACCTATCACTATCAGACTTGGGATGAGTCGGACTTGAACCCGAATTTGAACTCAAGACTTTCGGGTTAGCAGTCTCTTGGTGTCCATGGTATAAACATAATTTACAAAATCTTCACGAAAGAGTTTTAATATATTTCCAAATATAGGCCCTTAAATACACACAAGCTGTTAATTAACAGTAAAGTTAAGTCTAATATTGCATCTTAATCGAAGGGGGATATTTAAATTGTTTTAATTTAAATTCGTCAAATTAAAGATATGCATACTATTTTAAAGACCCCCCCCCCTCTTTTCACTATCTTTTCGCTTGTGACTTTTAAAAAAAAATTCTTCAAACGCTACTTGCCTGTTAGTAATTGCTGCTAAAATAAAATGTAACAACAGTACAGTGATTATCTCTGCCCACTTTTGATCGGGCCCATCTTAAAGAACGAGACCTAGCTTTAAAACTTTCAACCCATTATTTCCCCAGCTAGGAATTCCCTAGTTTGTGTTGATGACGTAAGTCGCATAGAATCAAAAAGACTTGAAGACGCCGATCAAAGAAACGACAGCGAAGTTTGAGTCGGTATCTGTCCAAACACGATTCGCATTTTCAGTTATCGTTTGCTGTCTATGATACGATTGCACTGCACCTATCTGTTGACGTACGTCATCATCTGTCTCTAGCGAAATCGGCTGAAAACACTTTCTAAGTTTGTTGACTGAAAACCCTTTGATGGATTTGATTTGGTTATGAAGATCAGCTGATAAATTATATTTAATATTTTTTTTTTGCTTTTTGTTTACATCCAGTTGTCAAAGGGTTAAACGGCTATTACGTCAAAATAAACTGTGCTTTACGTCATGGATGGCAATTTATTAAATGTAGGCATGTGATATGACATAATATGAAAACTTGTAGATGTGTTTTTTTTAAAAATCAAACAAGAGATGCAAACGTTATCTGCAAGTCTTTTGTTAGGGCTAACCCACCTCTACTGCCCCCCTCCCCCCTACGAATGTGACGTCATTTATGGATGACCCCTAACCCAACTCTACTGCCCCCCCCTCCCCCAACGAAATAGAATTTATCTAGAAAATATATACTTTTACCAGTGTCCGCATCTACACCCTCGTAAAATTTTAGTCCGCCCCCACCCCCCTCCACGAAAATTTCAAGTGCCCCCCCCCCCGTCTCTTTACAGTCAAATTTTTTGTAGGTGGACGTGTAGTGTGGACAATTGCAAAATAATTAAAAAATAAATAAATATGTACATAAATTCAATACATTGGTTAGATTGGAAGTATAAAATGCAGCGTAATGTCTAGTGCCGGCGCCAGGTTATTTAGCGCACTAGGCAAAGTTTATTAAAACGCCCCCTTTCACACAAATCAATAACTAAAACATATGCATAAGAAAACAATTAATTTATTATCAATTGTATACACGTTATCAGTTGACATCAAAATCAAATTTTACTTGCCTCCTTCGTCGCAAAAGTTTGTACTAATTCCCTCAATTCCAATTTGCAAGCGTAATCACATTTTATTGAAATTGTTGCTAAGTGCACGAGTCCAGAGGCGTAGAGATGGGGGGGGGGGGACGGGGGGGGGGGGACGGGGACATATGTCCCCGGGCGCCGACCTTAAGGGGCGCCAAAATGGGTTGTAAAAACAAATTAAAATGTCATTTTAGCTGTATTTTTGCAGTTTGAGGGGGGGGGGGGGGGTACAAATCGAAAAGTTGAGGGGGGGGGGGGGGGGGGTTGCAAATCGAAAGTTTAAGGGAGGGGATTCAAAGAAATCGAAAGTTTGAGGAGGGGGGGGGGGGTACAAAATCGAAAGTTTGAGGGGGGGGGGGGTGCAAATTTAAAATTTGTCCCCGGGCGCCGTGAAGGGTCGCTACGCCTCTGCACGAGTCTACTTTGTACTTTACGACATAGCCCCCCCCCCCCCCTTAGAAAATTTAAAGTGCTCCGCCCCCCCCCCCCCCCTCCCGGGAGAAAAAACTCTGGAAAAAAAACCCACTGAATTAAAAAAAAGTTCTAGTAGTGTTGGGCTCCTTGCAGTCCTGCCAAGGTAAGTTCTAAAACGGAACTTACCTGTTTTATACTGACTGTCTTTAGTTATAATTGTAAAATATCTATATAGTGTGATTATGTAACGATTTTTTTTTTTGGTTTTTAAAAAATAAAAGGTTATAAACGTTATATATTCCAGCCTAAAATATGTATATATGAATCATTTATGGGTGAAAATATGAAAAGACAATTAATTAGATGTTTAATTTACGACTAAGACTGCATGTCTACTAACATTAAGTATTGCAATCTGTAACGGCTACTGATGTATTTGTTTTTTTTAACTTGATAATGCTAAAAAAAACCCTACCAAACTATTTTGTTTAGAATTTAAGCTCTATCAAATTTTTTACAATAGCAAATACTAACTTAAAGTTGTATTTATATGTAAGCGGTAAACCTAAGGTGCAGGAATTTAAAATGAACGTAAAGTTAAGCACCGAATTATCTCCCATTTGAAAATCCAAATACCAAAATTTTATTCAAGGGAAATAGCTTTCACAAGAATAGCCAAGTGTAACTAAGACACAATTGAAAAACACAATAAAACGCTCTAAATTTCATTTCGTAACAATTATAACAAATCTTTTACATTAGCTATGTAACCATGTGAAAACATTGTATTTTACCAATTGAATACTTAACGTAGGTTTAGTTTGAAAGTCTAAAAACGGTAGCTTTATTATTACATACTTTATTCAATTTTGATGACATTCTTAAAATTAACTTTACCTTTCAAAAAACTAATTTAAAATTTTGGATCCCCTAACTAAAGGGACGCCGTTAAAAAAATCGAATTATTGATTAAATATGAGAAAATTATAATTTGAGAAAACTAAGTTTACGGTTAGTTTTAAATTCCATCCTATTTAATACTATATATTAATACTTTTAAAGTGGTAATATAGATTCCTAAAAAACTAAAGATTTTTCAACTAGAGAACGTCTACCTTTATTTGTAGTGTGTTCCGAACTGGATTGAAATCATCTAACTTACAATAAACTCGACTACTCGATATACTCTACTACATTCACAACACACATCAAATTTCGATACTTAAACATAACTAGACTCGATGCTCCAGAACTATGACATCAACTCGTTTCACTTCACCAAACTCTACAAACGGTATTCCAAATCAATAACGATTTCACTGGATCTACTACTACACTACAATATAATTCGATACCTTAATACCACAAGAATCAATACTCCCGAACTCCAGAACTACGATACTTCATCACCTGCATTCTCATTTCTCTATTACCAATCAGATTCCACTAGACCTTCAACTACAAAGTTGTTAAGACACGTTGGGGTGTAGGTGGTGTTAGGGTACGTTGGGGTGTAGGTGGTGTTAGGGTACGTTGGGGTGTAGGTGGTGTTAGGGTACGTTGGGGTGTAGGTGGTGTTAGGGTACGTTGGGGTGTAGGTGGTGTTAGGGTACGTTGGGGTGTAGGTGGTGTTAGGGTACGTTGGGGTGTAGGTGGTGTTAGGGTACGTTGGGGTGTAGGTGGTGTTAGGGTACGTTGGGGTGTAGGTGGTGTTAGGGTACGTTGGGGTGTTGGTGGTGTTAGAAGGGTAAGTTGGGGTGTAGGTGGTGTTAGAACGATACATTGTGGTGTGGATGGTGTTAGGATAAGATGGGGTGTTGGTGGTGTTAGAAGGGTAAGATGTAGGTGGTGTTAGAACGATACATTGTGGTGTGGATGGTATTAGGATAAGATGGGGTGTTGGTGGTGTCGAACGGTAATTTAGGGTGGTGATCGTAACATTGTTACCAGGGAAGGTGGGTATAGGCGCTACTGACCAGCTATTGTGGGTTTCTGGTGGTACTTTCAATATTTTTGTTAACCGCCCACGCAGTGTTATGTCTGGTATAAACCCATTTAGGTATTTTGGGTGGGTGAAGCTTAACTTTAAACAATTTTTTTTCCACTTTCAATATTATAAAAGAAAAAAAGAAAAAGAAAGCCCTTCTTCTAACTGCGCATGCGTCACAAGATTAAAAAGTGAAATGGACCCATCAAAACAAGGAAACTAAGCCGCCAATTGTTTACGTTTGACGAGTGTTTGCTCTTGTATGTTGTTGTAAATCGGGTAGCAACGGGGCATTAATCAAGCGCGATAACTCCGTATCAGGATAGACAACCTGGTATAAAAGGCAGACGACCGTCTACACTCCAGCACCATTTAAGACGCACCCACACCTTTCTTACAGGTAACTGTCAACTTTTTAATTGACAATATGGCTTATTGCTTTTTATCGCATTTTTTAAAAAGCATGACCATGTTTTTTTTTTAAATATTGCTTTCTATTATAGATCTACGTGGTTTTTTAAATAAGTTTTTTAAATCAGATAATTTTTTTAAACATATTCTTAGGTGACTATTTGGTGACTTGCTACCTATTCTACAAAAGCATTTCGTAGCCATGGCAACGATCCACAAGGTAGCATGGAGCTTGATGATTGGATATGTTCTCTCGTCTGCTTTTGGGATTTCCATACCCCAAATCTTGACTTCCGGCGGGCGTGAAAACGTTCCTCTCCGCGCACCGCTCAAAATTAAGGCGCCCAAAGTACCGCAACCACCACTGCAATCCGTAAGTTATCTTTTCTAATAGTGACATATGCTCTCATACAGTAATTAGCATCAATCAAAGAATCTCGGAATATCTTATATATATATATATATATATATATATATATATATATATATATATATATATATATATATATATATATATATATTTAGGACAATGAAGGCTTTTACTTTTGATCGTAATGTTTCTTAAAAACTTTTTTCTAATATTTGCTTGTAAACAAGTATTAGTGGTAATAACATCTATGAAAATAACATCTATGAAAATAACATCTATGATTCTTGAATTAAAATAAAAAGACTATTGAAGGGCATGTTTTGTTTAAATTTCTCGATTTAAAAATAAATCAGAATTTAGATTGAATATTTGCCTATGACTTGTTTTAAATATGTATAGTTGTATTCCGTTCTTTCGTAATTCAGTTTCATCGCTCTCTGTCACATGAAGATTTACGTCACTACTTTGACACGCACAACATGGAGCATGGTAAGTAGTTTTTTTTTATATTTGCGTACAATATATATATATATATATATATATATATATATATATATATATATATATATATATATATATATATATATATATATATATATTCATACTTTAAAACATGCAATTATTCCATCAGTTCCCCAGTATGCCATTGTATCTCCTCGTCACGTGGTCAGCCCTAATTCTTCCAGTGACGTCGTTGAATATCACGTGACTGCTTTTGGAGTCAGCTACCACCTAAAATTAGAACGTAACAGCCGACTGGTTTCATCAGGTAGGCCTAACCTATATATATATATATATATATATATATATATATATATATATATATATATATATATATATATATATATATGTGTGTGTGTGTGTGTTTAATTGGGACCCCATTCACCCCGACCCTGGTCCCTGTGTCACCTATGCTTTTGTTATCTCACATTTTCCCACGTTTTCTTTAACTTGCTTTCGCGTCTGTTTTTCCAATCAAATCTTGCGATCGAAATTTCGGGCACTTCCCAGTTAGCTAGCGCGCTGAAATTTTCAGGGAAGCTTTGTTTCCGATGACAATAGAATATTCAATTGTTATTATTACTAAATTGATCCATGGAAACATTTTATTGATCATTTTAGACCGCTATATATTTGTACAAAAAACGTGGGGGGAAAAGGGACATAACCCAGTAATTGTAATTTGATGAAAACAAGGTTCGGTACTCTCCCTCTTTTGGCTTACTGAGTCTTTGGTCACGCTGTGTTTGTGTACCAACAACCGGAACAACTGGTGGCCAGTATGGGGGAGACGATATGGTCGAGTGGTTGGGCACACGATTGCTAACCCCCTCGACAGGGGTTCAAGGCACGTGTTTTTTACGAGTTGTCTTCGTTTACCCAAAAAAAAGTGAATGCGAAAAGATAAAATCGATAGCAAGATTTTAATGCAAACAAACAGACAAAGACTAAAAAGTAGAAAATAATTATCATTAAAAAAGTTTTTTAAAAACCCACGTTTTCTGATTGAACTAAAACGTAGAAAATAAATGCTTTACATCACAATAATGCAAGCGATCACTCTACTATAAGCGATGAAAAACGTGAGGCGCCGTGATTTTCTTACAGTTTCTAATACTGTTGACTCTCTACAAGTTCCCTAATAAAAGTCAATAGTATTATCTAATCAATAGTAATATAACTTTTACATCTTATATTAACAATGACCGATAAAAAGCTTTTACTTCGGCGCCCCCGTTTTTCATCGCTTATAGTAGAGTGATCGCTTGCATTATTGTGATGTATAGCATTTATTTTCTACTTTTTAGTTCAATCAGAAAACGTGGGTTTTTAAAAACTTTTTAAATGATAATTATTCACTTCTCCAAGGTGTGTTGATATCAAATCAGCAGAAGCTCACAATATTTACACCACTTAAATTTCGATTGGGAAATTTAAAAGTCTTGCTCCTGCCTTTTGAAGTATTGCATCTAAATCATTAGAACCTATGCAGAAAAATCTCATGCATTTATTTAGTATAGTTCACAAATCTTTAAAATTGCGCACATTTAATGTACAGGTTGCATTGTGGAGACGCGGGTCAACGGAACAAAACACATCTCATCCTGCCTTAAATCGAACCCCAACGGCTCTGCTGTGGACGATTGTTTCTACATCGGTCACTCCGTCAGTCACAAGAGATCCCTGGTTGCTGTTTCCACTTGCTTTGGGCTGGTGAGGTCACGTTAAAACCAGAGCTTGTCTCTCAAGTCAAGCTAAGTTTATCTAAACGAACATTTGTAAATTTGATCACTAAATCAGTGTTTCTTCCAGACTTTTTCTCGGGGGGGGGGGGGGGGGACTTGAAATTTTCGGGGGTGCGGACTAAAATTTCCGGGGGGGGGGGGGCACTGTTAAAAGTATTTATTTTCTATATAAATTCCATTTCGTTCGGGGGGGGGGGGGGGTTCAAACCGGAAGAAACTGTACTAAATTCCAGTCCCCTCCCCTACTCCTACCCAAAAAAAAAATAAACCGGGAGTGATCTCCCCTAAACTTTCTCGAATATTTTTATATAAAATAACAGGGGATGGGAACTCGGGCTATAGACATGATTTTTAATCCATTTTAAATACTTAAAGTTTTAAAAATAGAATAAAATCTCGTAGACAAATTAATTGCACACCAAGTGAACGCGAAATAAAAAAGCGCATAATAGTGCGCAATATTATTAGTACTTTTAAAATTTACATTAGTTATTTGAGAAATCGGAAGTAGCGTAAATTACTACTTCCGGTCAACGGAAATTACTCAAAATTTAACAGAAGGTAGAGAATTAGATCTTTTACTTACATGTGAAATTTCATTTATCTATCTGAAATAGTACTCAAGTTATAGGCTTTTGAAAAATTCAAAGTAGAAAAAGTACCACTTCCGGTTATCGGAAATCGCTCAAAAGTTGATACGGATCTACGATTTTGATAAAATACTTATATATGAAATTTCATCAACCTAGCAGTAACGGTACTCAAGTTATCGTGTTTACACACGGACACACAGACAGACAGACAGACACACACACACACACACACACACACACAGACATACGGACAAGATTGCAAAATTATGTTTTTCCGTATCAGTGAGGTGTAAAACGTCGAGATTTGTAAAAATCTCGATTTTTTTTTTTTTTGCACGATTACAATACTTTCTCTATACTACGTATATACGAGAAAGTAAAAACAACACAAAATACAATATATAACAAAATAAATAAAAATAATTAACAAATGGGTTTCTAAGTTAGTCTAAATAGTCTCGTAACTTAAGCCATGTGTTTCTAAGCAAGTTTTTGTAAATTCGTTCTCTAAATTTAAGAAAATGTAAGAACATTTTTAACTTTAATCCCAATTTTTGCCAATTCAAATTCACTTATCTTGTTGCTTGCGTATTGTTCATTACCCATTGAATGGTACCAATGCCGCACCCACCAGTTTAACTTTCAGACTTTTACTCCGGAGGTGGTGGTGACTTGAAATTTTCAGAGGGCGGACTTAATTTTTCCGTGGGGTGGGGGGGGGGGGGGCGCTGGTAAAAGTATCTATTTACTATGTAAATTCTATTTAGTTCCCGAAGCTAAGCCTGAAAGAAAATATTTCTCCCACCCATCTTTGTATTAATCTTGTTAATAATTTTTTATCACTAAAAAGCAAGGTGTAATCAGCATTGCTGGCAACGACCATGACCTTGTCATTAAACCAATCAAATCAAAACACCAAGAGCGCGCTAGACGCAGCGCTGAATCAGACAACCCCCACATCGTATTCAGGAGAGAAACAAAGCACCAGCTATGTGAAGGTGAGTACATCTGTTTAGTTGATGACCATTGGCCGTCCATACATGACGTCACGTCCCAAGTGGGACAAGGAGGGAGTGACTAACGAAATGCTACGTGTCATGAAGAGAAGAATCCCTACATAGAAATTATTTTAAATAACCTGAAAGTCTCAAGTTCGAATCCCGAGATCCTGTAGGTATTTCCTGACTACACCCAGCTCTGATGGGTACCTGACTTTAGAAAAACAAAGGCGGTTTCGCATAGTGTTGACAACACTATTCCCTTGTATGCCGAGGTCATTGAAAAAGATGAACTCTACTTTATCTGCCTTATGAGCCTTGTGCAAGAACGTAAAAATAACCGGTGATGAAAATAATGAGTAGGGTTACTTGTGCATTTTTAAATTCAAGTGAAAACTATCTTATTCATTTCCAATTAAAATAAATCATCAGTCTCCAATTTATATAGAGGTAATACTCGATGGTATTTTGCATGTTATTTTGATGCTTTTATGAGAAGGGAATATTGTAAAAAATAGTTTGTACTGACACAAGGCAGGCATTTACAAATAATTCAAGGTGATCTCAACACTCTACACTCTTTAAATGGCAGATCTTGCAAATAAAATAATAATGAGCGAAACAATTAAAACCATTTTTACCGAAGTTGTGATAGATAAGCTTAAATGATTAAAAAAATCATATTAAATGCTGTGTCGTGTGTAAAGTCTCGTGAACCTATCCAACAAATCTCACCTTATCGTATTGTAAAGTATGATACCTATCTCATGTTAATCAAATATAATATGTTTCTTGAAGGTCTAATTTGCTTTAATAAAAATGAATTCTTGGACATTTTTTTTTTTGCAAAATTAGCTAAGATAATTGAGTGAATCTCAGGAGCCACAAAGTATCCATTTATTTAAAAAAGCAAAACCAATGTGCTATAATTCACATACAAATTGGAGATAGGAAATCACACCACCCCACTCCAACACTTCGGAACATGTCCACCCCCACCTTGACGAAATAAAAAAAATTCAGATATTTAAACAGAAAATAAATACTTAAACCAGTGTCCGCCCTGTGTCCCATAATTTCAAGTACTTCCTCCAGAAACTTCAAGTGCCCCCCCCCCCCCCCCCCCATCCCCGGAGTAAAGAGCCTGAAATAAACCTTTGGAGGTACCAAGATTTATGTGTTGTAAAAGGATCCAAAGGGAGGTACTGTAACAAAAATATTGGAAACAGTTGTCTAAATGTAGAAGGTGTTTTTTTCAGGAGCGGTAGAGGTCGCTGACAGGCTGTATAAAGCTTCATCTCCCCACAGAGCGGTCAAAAGGTCAGCGGGCGACCTTCACATTGAACTCCTTCTTGTAGCAGACAAAACTATGCACGAAACTTACGGACTCGATCTGAAAAATTTTCTACTGTCTGTAACAAACGTGGTATGTGTAGAAATGTGATGGATATATGTGTTGAAATGTGATAGATCTATGTGTAGAAATGTGATAGATCTATGTGTAGAAATGTGTGGGATCTATGTGTAGAAATGTGATGGATCTATGTGTAGAAATGTGATAGATCTATGTGTTGAAATGTGATAGATCTATGTGTAGAAATGTGATAGATCTATGTGTAGAAATGTGATAGATCTATGTGTAGAAATGTGATGGATCTATGTGTAGAAATGTGATGGATCTATGTGTAGAAATGTGATGGATATATGTGTAGAAATGTGATAGATCTATGTGTAGAAATGTGATGGATCTATGTGTAGAAATGTGATAGATCTATGTGTAGAAATGTGATGGATATATGTGTAGAAATGTGATAGATCTATGTGTAGAAATGTGATGGATCTATGTGTAGAAATGTGATAGATCTATGTGTTGAATTGTGATGGATCTATGTGTTGAATTGTGATGGATCTATGTGTAGAAATGTGATGGATCTATGTGTAGAAATGTGATAGATCTATGTGTAGAATTGTGATAGATCTATGTGTTGAATTGTGATGGATCTATGTGTAGAAATGTGATAGATTTATGTGTAGAAATGTGATAGATCTATGTGTAGAAATGTGATAGATCTATGTGTAGAAATGTGATAGATCTATGTGTAGAAATGTGATGGATCTATGTGTAGAAATGTGATGGATCTATGTGTAGAAATGTGATAGATCTATGTGTAGAAATGTGATGGATATACGTGTTGAAATGGTGTATTTAAATTTACCTTACATCATAGCAGCATTAAAATAAATAGAATATTTGAATACGTTAAGTTTAACGGATAGCATGTTAATTTATCTTTAGAAAAAAACACGAAAAAAACCACGAAAAAACCTGGCACAATTGCTTTTGTTTTAACCAGTAAAAATTTAAAAGCAAAGTAGTTTAAGAACATGTCACATTATGGATTTTTCAGCATTTTTTGGAAGTTATTCTGTCTCACAATTGTCTTTTTAAATAAAAATAACCTACGTTGTATTTTTATTATTCTGGTTAATACACAGTTAATCTTATATGGTTATACCACTGCTTGATACTGCCGCCTTTCTAAATTATAACTCTGCAATAAATAAATAAATAAATAAATAAATAAATAAATAAATAAATAAATATATGTATATATATATATATATATATATATATATATATATATATATATATATATGTTTGTATATAAATAAGCCTGTATATATAAATATATAGGCTTTTATATATATATATATATATATATATATATATATATATATATATATATATATATATATATATATATATATAGGCAATAAAGGTTTAACTAAATAATAATATCAGATTTTATTTATTAGATAAACAGTATTTTAAGTATATGTAATGCCTAGTATCGAAATGTAAGGTGTGCTACTAGAAATGATATTTTAACTGTGAAGTAGAACCCGCCTCATTTAAAAATAAATCCACAGGCTAATGCCAGATTCTCAGACCCCAGTTTGGGCAGAAAGATCTACCTGAGTGTAACGCAGGTGAAAATCCTGGAGTCAGACCTGCCAGGCCTGGAGATTGTGCCAGATGCCGGATACGGGCTGAAGAGTTTCTGTGAGTGGCAGGAGAGAGAGAATCCTCTGCTGGACACTGACCCCCTCCACCACGACGCTGCTGTCCTGTTTACCAGGTGAGGGGTTTGGGTTTTGATAGGGTTCATGTTTTAAGTTGTGAGCCTTCATGTTTTAAGTTGACAGCCTTCATGTTTTAAGTTGACAGCCTTCATGTTTTAAGTTGTGAGCCTTCATGTTTTAAGTTGACAGTCTTCATGTTTTAAGTTGTGAGCCTTCATGTTTTAAGTTGTGAGCCTTCATGTTTTAAGTTGTGAGCCTTCATGTTTTAAGTTGTGAGCCTTCATGTTTTAAGTTGTGAGCCTTCATGTTTTAAGTTGTGAGCCTTCATGTTTTAAGTTGTGAGCCTTCATGTTTTAAGTTGTGAGCCTTCATGTTTTAAGTTGACAGTCTTCATGTTTTAAGTTGTGAGCCTTCATGTTTTAAGTTGTGAGCCTTCATGTTTTAAGTTGACAGCTTTCATGTTTTATGTCTATAGCATGTTGACAGCGTTCATGTTTTATGTCTATAACACGTTGACAGCGTTCATGTTTTATGTCTATAACACGTTGACAGCCTTCATGTTTTATGTCTATAACACGTTGACAGCCTTCATGTTTTAAGTCTATAACATGTTGACAGTGTTCATGTTTTAAGTCTGTAACATGACAGTGTTCATGTTTTAAGTTTATAACATGTTGACAGCCTTCATGTTTTAAGTCTATAACAAGTTGACAGCCTTCATGTTTTAAGTCTATAACATGTTGACAGCCTTCATGTTTTAAGTCTATAAAATGTTGACAGCCTTCATGTTTTAAGTCTATAAAATGTTGACAGCCTTCATAGTTTAAGTCTTTAACATGTTGACAGCCTTCATATTTTAAGCCTATAACATGTTGACAGCCTGCATGTTTTAAGTGTACAACATGTTAAAAATATTCAATATTTTAAAGTCTATAAAATTTTCGTGCTACTTAAATTAGTTTTTAAAAATTTAAAAATTATAAATATTAACCCATCAATACAATCCTATAATTGACACTAACACATTCAACACTTTTTTATCTTTTTAAAAAAATCGTAACATATTTTTGTTCTCTTAGCAATTAGACATTAACCAGTAATCAATATATTTTCACATCATTATTTTATGTAACAGACTTGACCTCACCCATGGGTCTGGTGGGTCAACTAACCGAGGCCTGGCCAGCAATGGAGGGATGTGCACCAGGAGCACGAGCTGTGCTTATGTGGAGAGTACCGGACTGGACACAGGGGTCACACTGGCACACGAGCTCGGACACACGTAGGTTTTTCTTGTCTGCTCTTGTTTACATCATCACTAAACCTGTTCAGCAACCAACTACATCATCACTCTATCTCTACTCCACCAAACTACAGCATCACCCTACTTACTATCCATTCAACAACACCATTGCTCCACTCACCTTACTACCAGTGTTTCTTCCAGACTTTTTTCTCTAGGGGGGGGGGGGAGCACTTGATATTTTGAAGGGGGGGGGGGGGGGAGGCGGACAACATTTTCCGGGGCGGGGGGGGGGGGGGAGGGGGTAAAAGTATATGTTTTCTATATAAATTCCATTTCGTTCAGGGGGGGGGTAGACTTTCTTTGGGGTTGGGGCAGATCCCCAGAAGAGATGCCTGGAAGAAACTCTGCTTACTACACCAATATCCTCTTCACGCAATTATACCATAACAACCTGCCTCATGCTGGAATTTATAAAAGATTTGTTTAAATGAAAGACAATAGTAAAAAAAAAATAATTGCCAAATATCATCCAGGTTTTACACTTACTTCAAGCAATACATTTAGTTAAATCACATTGCAAGGGACATAATCTTCAAAGGGACATAAACATTATAGAGATAAACCCCACATTCTACATCTAAAATATCATCACATAAATGTTGAACAGGTTAGGTATGTCCCATGATGGGGACCATAACAACTGTACTAATTTCAAAAATATGATGGCCTCTGATGGGGCAGTAGGACCTGAGAGCTTTAAATGGTCACCATGTAGCAGAGATGCCCTCAACAGGTTTATTAGGTGAGCACCACATTTTGTTTCTTATCAGTGGTTTATTTGTTGAACTGAATTTTTTTCAAAATGGAATCTGTAACAATGTAATGTTGGCCCATTTAGTTTATTCTTAATAGTTTTTTTTTACCTTAATAAAGACTAGATTTATTTGATCTCTAAAGAGCTTTTAGACATATAGGCCCTAATATATATATATATATATATATATATATATATATATATATATATATATATATATATATATATATATATATATATATATATATATATATATATATATATATATATATATATATATATATATATATATATATATATATATAAAAGAAGATTTTTTTTAATCAATGTTTAAAATTTATTAAAAAGCTCTGGGAAAGCTGAATGCCTAAATGACCACCCTGTCCACTTTGAAGACCTGCCCCATGACTTGCCAGGAATTCTATATGATGCTAATGATCAGTGCCGCTTGTGGATGGGAACTAAATTTTACCACGACTCAAGTAGTAATGTAAGCTTCAATACATATTACCACGCCCCAAGTAGTAATGTAAGCTTCAATACATTTTAATCTTACCATGACTCAAGTAGTAGTGTAAGCTTCAATAAATTTTAATTTTACCACGACTCAAGTAGTAATGTAAGCTTCAATAAATATTTTACTAAGATAAACTATAATACATGAGTTTTAATTATCGCAAGACTTTGGCTTATACTTGATTGCGTGTTAAATCATTAAATGTCAAAGGGTCTAAATATAGCAAAATGTTGGATACTTATTACTAGGTTTAGAAATATTTGTAACTCCTCACCTGTAAATATTTTTTGCATGACAGATTTTTCTTTAAACAAGTAAACTGTATATTTTTATGTGTGTTAAGTTTGGGCGTTCTATTTTAATTAAATTATTGTAAAATAATATTCCAGGATTCCTGCGGTGAGCTAAAATGTCAATACCCAAACTCAAATGGTTATAAATCCTCTGGGGCAGCCATGATGGATGGGTCCATGTGTGGTCAAAGAAAGGTAACTCATTATTCAAAACTTGAGTATCACTTACGAATTATTGTATATGGAAGCAAATTATAGAGAAAGTATTGTTACCAAAAAACTTTTGCCAATTATAATTTACGAATATTAAAAATTGTTTTATTTAAATTATAATATATAACCTCACTTTTTGTAAATTATTCCAAAATATTTTTGTTTTACTAGCTGGCTAACTTTTAAAAAAAAAAACAACTATTTTCTCCAAGTGTTTAAATAGTGTGACATGTTTTTTTCAGTGGTGCATTATGGTGTGACATGTTTTTTTCAGTGGTGCATAAATGCAGTTTGTGTAGACATGGGAGCAGGCAGTCCTGGTCCAGTTAATGGTGGCTGGTCAGCTTGGTCACCTGACTGGTCATCCTGCTCTAGAAGCTGTGGGGGCGGAGTCAGATCTAAAACTAGAACCTGCGACAACCCAAGGCGAGAATATATTTTTATACCGTCAAAACTCTTGACAATTTTTAAGTTTTCTTATAGTGATTAGAAAGCCAAATTAAAAAAAAAATCAAGAAGTAAAATTTTAAATTTGTTACTTTTTGTATCCGCAGGCCTCGATTTGGTGGTAAAGAATGTGAAGGTCCCAGCGTAAAAACAAACCTATGTAATGTCAAGGTCAGAAAATTAATTATTGTAACATAATTTGAATATCATGATTTGAAAGACATATATTCTAAAGCAGAAGTAGGGGGGGGGGGAGTGAGGGGAGGCAGACACAAAAGAGTATATTTTATTATTTAATTTAATTATAAATTATATATTTTTTTCTGTTGTGTCTTGAGGGGTGGGGGATGTGCTCAAGGCAGCCCCCACCCCAGAAAGAGGCCTTTAAAGAACTCTGTTCTTAAGCCAGGCGTAGTTAAAAAAATTAGTTAAAATCTGGAATATCAAGCATTGATTTAATGTTTGTGTCTCTTGTCACTTTATTCTCTGGTTTATTTCAGTCATGTGGTACACCAGAGGACAAGTTTAAAGAAGATCAGTGTCAGGCAACACATGACCAGCCAGTTGATGGTCAGTTGTATGACTGGTCACCTGCGGATATAGGAGGTAGAGATCAGAACATCATGATGTCTTACACTAAATTAGTCTTGTTTAAGTACTTGGCAATACAGCATTTGAATGTCATACACTAAGTTGGTCTTGTAAACGTACTGGGCAACGAAACAATGTATGTTATTTTCATTTGCCACTATTGCTGTTAAGGGTCAAGGTTATGTTTACCCTAGCGATACTGCAAAAAAAAGCTTCAAATTTTACTTTCAGCATTCTAACAAACATAAATGGATAACTACAATTTGAGTTATTTAAATTAACACTAAATTTAAAGTTGAAAAGAAGTATCACTAAATATTCAGTTGATCAAGGCTTTTAAGCCAGCAGTTGAAAATTTTGTTTACCTTCTACCAAGGGCAACAAGAATGCTTTCTGCTGTGTAGCTCTAAGCCAGGGAACAGGATACTCAGGCGTATGCTTAATGGAAGCAGAGACTTTAAAGATGGAACTGTGTGTCTGGGTGAGCAGACTGCAGATTTTTATAGATGTGTTCAAGGAAAATGTCAGGTTTGTTACGTTTCTTTTCCACTGCTGTTTTTGATAAACAATATACAATTTTAGTGTTTGAAGCCTAAATATTTTTGATGAAAATGAAATTATTGATTTTTGTCATAGGCATTTGGCTGTGATGGTCACTCAGATTCCAACAACAAGTTTGATAAGTGTGGAGTTTGTGGTGGTTTGGGCAATACATGTGCACCACATTCAGGAAGGGTAACTCTTGGAGAACCACACAGTAAGCATGATTATTTCCCTTCCTATAAATTATATTTTCTCAGATTTAGTTTTTAGTTTACAAAAATAAAAGCATTGGTGAATTAATTTCTTACGCACTTCAACTATCCACAGAATGGTCAACAATTGTGAAACTGCCCAAAGGATCCAGGGGTGTCAAGCTACAAAACAGAAATAAATTTACTAAAATGAGTAAGGCTCAATCCATTATTTTTATATTTATTTATGACGTGTGTATTTAAGTAAACAAGAACTAGTAATAAAATGTCTGAAACAACCAAGAAATAATGGAACAGATATTTGCTAACTTAAAAATATACTTTTTATTAAAGAAAATACATTATTATTCTTTTAAAATAAAAAAAAATTAAATTAAATTGGATATTCAAAAATGTTCTGATATTGTGCTTGTACCGCAATCTGGTTAAATGAAAAACAACTAAAAACTCATGGGTTTAATATTTATGTAAATATATTGAAAATTCAACATACAAAAACTAAAAAAAAATATGAATTTTGATCATACAGCATCTTATATTGTAACATACAAATAATAACAACATATACACATGAGAATTTCCTTGAACTTTTCAGCTGTAGCTGTGCATGGCAAACCTATATTCAATGAGAACCCTAACATGCAGGCACCCTCACAGACATACAGCACAGAGGGTCTCACACTGGACTACCATAGGGCCAGTGATGCAGCCTTAGAGTCAATCAACATTGACGACCCTATTCAAACAGAGGCAGAAGCCCAGGTGAGTCTCAGGGTTGATTTCATTAAAGGAATCCTTGTATTGCATTTTTGTATAATTTTACTAAATTCTTTAGTAATAAATTATTATAAACAATAAAAATAACATGTCAGTAATAAAAATGCCGTAAATTTTATAATATACTATTTGTTATTGCTTTATAAAAAAAAGATTTGTTCAGTTATCACATTTAGATACATTTTCAATTTTTGTGTTATCTTGTATAATATTTGTCATATCTAGGTAGCTAATAGTACTTAGTGAATTTCAGTTAATAACTCCTTGCTTAATACAGAATGAAAAAGTAAATAAAACTTTTCTCTCCGTTTGTACAGTAAGAAATAATTATGGAAAAACATAAAATTCCAAAATAATTGACATAATAATTATCAAAAGTTATATAAAAATAAAAATCCTATCTTTACAGCAATTACTGTGTTATAATTATGTTTTTAGGATAAATTTCCATAATTATTTCTTACTGTAATAACAAAAAAAATTAATAACACACAATCTGTTATAACGCTTCAGTAGTTACTGGAAATTGCATAATAAGTTATCAACATTCATATTATTAAAACAATTAATTAATAAAAACATTACTTTTTGAATTAAAAAAATCACTATTAGTTAAACAATTATTTATTCCATTAAAAAAATAATTTTGTTTTAAATGTTTCAGGTATTTTCCATATTCCCTGATGCCCAGTTTCAGCCTGACATCAGTTTTGATTTTTTCACCCCATCTTTCATTGAAGCCTTGTACGAGTGGGGGTCAACAAATGTAAAGTGTATGGCTGAATGTGGCAATGAAGGTAAAATAAACATGTCATTTGGGTGTCATCTGACATTTTTAAATCAGCTGCTGTAAGCCAATCATTCACTCAAACATGTACTAAAACACTACCATACAGCATCTAAAAAATTAATAATAAAAACTTGAAAATAATTAGGCCTTTATATTTTTAAAAGCCAAACGCATTTTTGTTGCATTCATTTATTTTACTAAGTATCCAAACTATTTGTGGGACAGTGGGGTCGAATAGTAGAATGTTTGGCTGCTAGCCAGAAGGCCTCAAGTTTGGATCTTGGTTCGGACGTTCCTGAGTCTACTACGCTTTGATGGGTACCTGACTTACATTGAGGAAAGTAAAGACGGCTGGGCATAGTGCCGACCACAACTTCCCTGGATATGCTGAGGTCAAGAAACAGGATATGTGATTCATCTGCTCAATAGATTGCTAGGTCTAAAGAACAGCTTTTCTTATCCAAGCAAACTCCATTTGGCTGAATCAATGTTTGTGTTTGCCATATATGTCTATGTTCCCTTTATGTCACCAGGTTATTATGAGGTTGAGGTGACCTGTCACAAAAAGAGTGACAACACAGTGGTGGAGGACAAGTTCTGCAACATTTTTGATAAACCTGACACAACAGGGGAAAAATGCATTGCAGGAACAGGGGAAAAATGCATTGCAGGTGCATGTGCGCCATTGTGAGTTCATTTGCTGATAGATTCCACATTCTTTTGTAATAACTTGGTAGCTCTTCATTTCTTAAAGTTTATTAACATTTTCATAGTTTTATATAGTCTACTAAACTCTATGTCTGTCAAATTTAAAAAAATACAATACAAATATGTAACATTAGCTACAATTGAATACTGTTTCGATTTGACAGTTTTTAGGATTTCCTGTTTTGTTTAGTTTCATTTTTTAAAACATCATTAGATTAGTATATATTTAAATACTTATTTGATGGATTTTTAAATAAGTTTTTAAAGTATTCTAGCTTTATTAATTAAAAAAGAAAGAAACTTAGAGTAAAACTGCCAAACCATGTTTGTTTTTGTTTTTACAGTTGGCAAACTGGTGAATGGAGTTACTGTTCAAGCAACTGTGGAAATGGAACACAGAACAGATCAGTGGAATGTGTTACAAAATCAGGTGGCGCCATTGTGCATGTCCCTACTAGTCAGTGTCCAGCCAATCAGAAGCCAGCTTCAAGCAGGATGTGTAATGGTGTCATGTGTGCTGCTAACTGGGTCACGTCCAACTGGTCAAGTGTAAGTTATCCGGGTGTAAAAAAAACAACTAAAAGCTTACACAAACTAATAGAAAACTGTTTCTATAACACATTTTAATATGCTGTGAACATAAATTTAAATAATTTCCTTTTTTTTACCATACTCTCTAATCTGCTGAACAAATAGAACTATTTATATGTCCTGTGTTGTGGACAATGTATTTCTGGACTGTTCTTCTGAATTACCAATAAGAATCATGATGCAAGAAACAACTTTTCTCAACAATATAGCTATGTAAAAAGAGTTACGGCTGTCATCAGATATAAGGGGTGGTGTGAAGGAGGCAGGAGGAGGGGTGTCAGAGGCTAATAAAACATCTTGCTTCACTTTCTCTAGTTAGGCTTCAGTTGTTGACTCACAAGGGAAAATACAAAAAAAAATAAAAAATTTAAAAACTTGTAGGCCTACAACATATTAATCTATTTCCTAGCCTCTTAATTGTATTTAAATAAGGATTTAAAATCAACGAATGCGTTCTCTCTATTGCTCAGTGCTCACTACCATGTGGTCGGGGTGTTCAGACCAGGGACGTGCGATGTCGGATTGGGGGAAGTGATGTCACAGACTCTCAATGTCATGGGTCAAGGCCAGAAAGTCGCCAGGCTTGTGTGGAGAAGATCTGCGACCCAACCATTGGTGAGTTTTTTTTATACTGCTGGTGACTGATACTTTGGATTATTCTAAATTTGCATGATCAAATTTGTAATATTTAATTAGATTTTTTTTGCAAATTTTTAATGTATAAAGAAATATATATTGCCTTATTTTATTTTAGATTTTAGAAGTTTTCAATAATTTTTAAACATCTTTTGCAATATAAAATGAAATTATCAAAATATTGTCTGACATATTAATGTTTAAATTTAATATGCGTAGTTCAAGAACTGGCAAATTTTTTGCAGTTAGCTATTTCATATGCATGACATTCAGGTAAAGGGATTCTCAATGCTCTTTATCTCCAGTTGGTGAAAACTGTACAGATATCAGTAGTGAATGCGGTGCCTATGACCTCACCATGTGCAACGACTATGCTGACTGGGCGCAAATCAACTGCCAATTCACATGCAGCTTCTGTTCAAAGACAGGTAGGCCGAACCATAGCTTAGCCGGATCTGGGTTTTTTAATTTGTTAAAGTCTTTGCTACTAGCTAGGTGTTTAAAAATCATATAAAAAGGTTGTTAAAATCAGTCAGAGAACAGTTTTAAAATATGAAATAAATAAATTTTGCTTTGAAAAAAGATCTTGGTTTAAATTCAATATTAAATTTTTATTTTAAATTTACTGTCCAAATTAAAATACTTTCTCTTTTTCTAGACTAATTTTGCATTATTTTAAGTTAGTTTAATATTCAAAATCAACGTCCACTTAATTTTTTTAACAACAGCCTGTCTGGACATGAGTTCTGACTGTACTGGATATGGATCGAGTATTTGTGAAGGAGAGTACGCACCATGGGCCAAAGAAAATTGTGCCAAGTTTTGTCAGTTCTGTGATGCTCGGGCTTCAGTGGCATCTGGGAAGAAGAGGACCTTGACATCTGACCCACAGAGGTCAGTGACATCAAGCACGCAAGGGTCAACATGTGGGAATAAAATAACGGACTGCGCTGCGTACGGTTACGGTATGTGTTCAGGAGAATATGGGCAGTGGGCAGCAGCAAATTGTGCTGAGTTTTGTGGGCTATGTGGTAATTCACAGTGTGCAGATGCTAGTCCTGACTGCGAAGGGTATGGGTTAAGTATTTGTTATGGAGATTTTGAAGACTGGTCCAAGGTTAACTGCGCAAAATATTGTGGCTTCTGCAACAGGACTTCAGCAGCTAATGGAACCTCTGTACCAGAGACACCTGCAAGTTCATGCAATGATGCCAGCACTGACTGCTCTGGCTATGGGGAAAGTATTTGTCATGGGGATTACGAAGATTGGTCAAAAGTCAATTGTGCCAGATTTTGTGGACATTGTGGATCACCAGAAACCACAACAGCCACACTGGCAAGTTCCTGTAAAGATGAAAGCACCGACTGCTCTGGCTATGGAGAAAGTATTTGTCATGGGGATTATGAAGATTGGTCAAAGGTCAATTGTGCCAGATTTTGTGGACATTGTGGATCACCAGAAACCACAACAGCCACACTGGCAAGTTCCTGTAAAGATGAAAGCACCGACTGCTCTGGCTATGGAGAAAGTATTTGTCATGGGGATTATGAAGATTGGTCAAAAGTCAATTGTGCCAGATTTTGTGGACATTGCAGCTCATCAGAAACCACAACAGCCACACTGGCAAGTTCCTGTAAAGATGAAAGTACTGACTGCTCTGGCTATGGGGAAAGTATTTGTCATGGCGATTACGAAGATTGGTCAAAGGTCAACTGTGCCAGATTTTGTGGACATTGTAGTTCAGTTTCCTCTCCCCCATCCTGCACCGACATCAGTCCGGACTGTACCGGGTATGGCCAGAGCATTTGTACCGGTGATTACACAGACTGGGCCAAGTTAAACTGTGCCAGATTCTGCGGCCACTGCAAAGCCAAATAATTTATCAGCTTATTTCTCTTTGCTGCTTTTTTCTAGTAATTAATGTTGTAATACTACACATCTGTAAAGGAAATCCATAAAAATTTAATGAAATTTTTTTTTTAGAAAAACCAAAACGAATTTTTTTTCCATGTCTCTTATAGTTTAAGTGACAATGTTCACAAGGAAAATAAAAAAATAGTTTTAAAAAACTAAAATTTTACCAAAACAGCTTAATGCAATACATATTTGTAGAACTGTTGTTTAATTTAAAACAAAATTCACTTGAATTTTTTTTCAAAGGACTTGTCACAAAATAATTTAAAAAAAAAAAAAACGTTCTTATCTGATATGTATTTGTGTTCATGTTTTTATTTTAACCTTTGAAATACCAAGGAATAACATTTCTAAAACAGTAAAATCTAAATGGCCACACTGCTTACATTATTTTCTGTCAAACCTGCTTAGATGTATTTAAACTATTGCATGATTTTATATTGCACGCTGTTTAACCCAGAATGTTTGATCATTTTATTTCATTGATAAATAAACTTATTGAGTGAAAATATAAAATATTGACTTAAATATTTATTTATAACTAAAAACCTAATTTGGCCACCTGATGGTCTATTAATAGATAGTAGATAGCTTTGCTCAGAGAAGACCCTGAGTCCACCCAGCTCTATAAATTTAACCCGAGGAAAAAAAAATGGCTGCTTACCACGTGACGTGGTAAAGAAACCCTGAAGGGTTTTTATTCCAATTTAAGTAATTAATTTTTAACACTGTCCAGATTGCTAAACCCAAAAAAGTCCTGATTTCGAAACCCAGGGTAGATGGGGCTCGTTAGCTCGGGGCAGCAACCCATCTAGGAGAGATAACTCCAAATTAAATTTAAAAAAATACCGCCTTGCAGATTGTTCTTGGATGAACAAATGTTATGGCAGCAAATCCAGAAAGAAAAGCAGGCTAAAATATGAGTCAACGGCCTATGTGGCGCAAAACATGTTGACAGGCAATACTTAATTAATTGTGTAGCTGGAAATGCCCTCCAACGCAACAATAAAGAAAGAAGAAGAAGACGTGATTCTTGAAGTACAAAAGTTTTTTTAATATTACCTTACTTTATTCGCAGAGTCTAGCAAACTGCAGTTATTCGCTGTCTTGTAAAAAAAAAAAAAAAAAAAAAAAAAAAAAAAAAAAAAAAAAAAAAAAAAAAAAAAAATCTAACCTAATAACAACCTTGACATTGAATAAACATTGCGGTTTAATCTTGTTATGTAAATACAATTTTTAAACCTGTTCCTGGACATCGGGGACGATAAAAGGATTAGAACCTAAAACAATGTTACTATTTTTACTGCAAATCTAAAAGATAAGCCGAATGATAATTTTATGAAATGAAATGAAGAACAGTAATAAAATAATTGGTGTTATTCGAAAAAGTAAACAGCCTAAAAGAAACCTACAATACCATACTAATATCATTGCAAGGAGATACTTAATACTCAGAGTTTCTTCCAGGCATTTCTTCAGGGGGAGGGGGGGGGGGGCGCTCCGCCCCTCCGAAGAAAGTCTACCGCCCCCCCCAACGATATGGCACTTATATAGTAAACATATACTTTACTAGTGTCCGCCCCCACCCCCCCCGGAATATCAAGTGCCCCCCCCCCCCCCCCGGAGAAAAAAGTCTGGAAGAAACACTGTTTATACTTGATATGGGCTTACCTACAAAAGCCACTAAAGGATAACTAGCAAAGTGTTTTAAATTTAAAAATGTAGCCTACGGTAAAAAAGCCATAAAAGCACCTCTTAAAGCCGAAATTTTTAAAAATCGTCTACCTACTAGAATGTTGATCATTACAGATCAGCACGTTATTATTAGAAAGACTTTAAGCCACGGGTTCCCAACCTGGGGGTCGCGACCCCCCTGGGGGTCGCGAAGGTCTTTCTGGGGGGGTCGCCAACTGGTATACTAAACCTTAGTAATTGAAACAAAACATAAATATTTAGAAGAATTTTTGAAATTCGGCTTCATTAACATCACTGGAAATGTAATAGAGAAGAAACAAAGCGCACTGTACAAAGTTGTTCTCAGTCACGAATCTATGAAATCTTCAAAACTAAAACTCATTTGAGACGAGTCATTCGGAACACACCAAAAAATATATGGAGTTCTTTCGTCGGTATGAAGCTAGTTGCAAACGTCAGAGACTTGATCGAACAGGAAGTTTTTACCAGGATTAGTGCAAGCATCACATGAAGTCGCGATAGAAAATGCCAAGCAAAAAAAAAAACAATAGGAGAAAATCTCATCAAACGCTGCATGTACGTAAATGTTAGATATTTTTATTAAAATTAAGCTTTCATTCTTGTTTGCTTTTCAAGTTGATAAATCAACAGACGTGAGTTCATGTTCGCAGTTGCTGGTCTGTGTCTATATTCATGCGGATGATAGCAATGAAGAGTTGCTCTTTTGTGAAGAGAGCATGGAGAAAATAAATACCTTTTTTGAAACTGGATGATTAAAATGGGCTAAAACGGCTGTGGGTGTTTGTACGGATGGCGCGCCATCTATGTTTAGCTCAAAATCGGGCTTTCAGAAAACAGAAAAGATTTAGCTCCCTAACCACTGCCCTAACCAATCGACATCAAGAGTCCATTGCTAGTATAAGTCGTAAATTAAATAAAATCTGGAACCTTCAAAGAACTGAGCAAAAACATTAATATAGATCACGAGGTTCTGCTCTTCTACACTACAGTACGCTGCAAAAATGTTGTTAATTGTGTTTTTGAATTGAAATCTGAAATCAAATTGTTCTTGGAAGTGCAAAGGAAACAAGACTTGTTGGTATACTTAAAACGACATAGAGTGGTTGGAGAGAGTATCATACCTAGCAGATGTGTTCGAACATCAAGATAAGCATAACCTGAAGCTTCAGGAAAAATGAACGAATATTATCACTTTCCATGATAATCTCGGGGCTATTTTATCAAAACTGCAAAATCGGTAAAGAAAATAAATCTTGGAAATATTGTAAATTTGAGAAACTGCGGTGTGGTAGATGAATCTGATTGTGAGATAATTAAAATTTTCAAAGAAGCGATTTCTGGGCATCTTGAATCTCTTGAAAACGAACTGCATCGCTACTTCTCTGAGCTGAAAAAAAAGAAGAATCTGCATTGACGCATTACACATTCTCTGCTTCCTTTGATGTTGCCAGCATCCCCGATGAATTACAAGGATAATTCTTTGATTTGTAGAATGATTCCGAGTAAGATGAAAAACTACAGACACAATTTTGGTGTAGTATTCACCATTCATACCCAAAAGTAAAATTGATTGACTTTTCGAGAATATATTTTCAACACTATTCTTCGATTAAAAACAAAATTAAGATAATTATAATGACACAGGTTGGCGTTAACAAAAAAAAATTTAATTAAAAAGTTAACCACGAAGGTTTAGTGAATAGTATGCAATTTTACTCATGCTTTTAAAACAGTTATCAAGAGTAGTTCATATTGAAAGTCTACTAGAAAATCTTATTTTAGTGCTTATTAATTTCCATACTAATTTCGGCTTTTTAATTCTATTGGGGTCGCGGGTCACTTACTTTTTATAAAAGGGGGTCGCCACTCGAAAAAGGTTGGGAACCACTGCTTTAAGCGATCAAAATTGTCTAGAATGTAGATCAGTACGTTATTATTTCAGCTGTTAATCTAATTTGTCTAGAAGCAAGATCAATGTGCTAAAATTAGATGTCCTCTACATATCTAAATTGTAAAAAAAAAACAACGTTGACCCTTGTGTTATGCCATTTGCAACTGACGCAGGTAAAAATAATGCACTAGTCAAGTGCATGACATGCAGTTCTATGGACTCTTTTGTTAGTATTCAAATAAAAGATCGCGTTAACACTACACGGAGTGATCATTTTGTTGGTTAATTGTTGTAAATACATTTTTTACTGTTGTAAGTAACTTTGTGTTTATCGTTGTCATTGAGTTGTGTTACTGTTGTAAAGAATTTTTAAAATGTTTGTTTGTGTCAGTAATGTTGTTGAGTTTATTGGTGTAAATAGATTTTTATGTGCTTTTTTACTTTCTCGTATATACGAAGTTTAGAGAAAGTCTTGCAATCGTGCAAAAAAAAAAAAAAAATCGAAATTTTTGCAAATCTCGACGTATAATAATTAAAATAAATTAAAGTAATTTAAAAAAAAAATTAATTAAAATTTATTTTAAAATTAAAATAATTAAAGTAATTAAAAATGGATTTAAAATATTGTCTATGTCCCGAGTTGCCACCCCCCGTAGTGTTATATTAGAATATTCGAGAAAGTTTAGGGGAAATCACTCCCGGTTTATATAATTTTTTTTTGGTTGCGTTAGTTTGGATTTTTTGTGTTAACTTTGGTAATTTTGTTGTGTTCATTGTAGTTATTTTGGTCTTGAATGAGTAATTTTGTATGTCTTGATGTATGTCTTGATGTATGTCTTGATGTATGTCTTGATGTATGTCTTGATGTATGTCTTGATGTATGTCTTGATGTATGTCTTGATGTATGTCTTGATGTATGTCTTGATGTATGTCTTGATGTATGTCTTGATGTATGTCTTGATGTATGTCTTGATGTATGTCTTGATGTATGTCTTGATGTATGTCTTGGTGTATGTCTTGATGTATGTCTTGATGTATGTCTTGATGTATGTCTTGATGTATGTCGTGATGTATGTCTTGATTTGACTGTTTTTGATTGTTTAACTACCAGATTATTCCGGGATTTAGCAGACAAGACGACGCTAACCATGATGCAACTTTACCACGTGATTTCATGGCTGCTGTGTCTCCAAGTTCTTCCCGTCTGCTCCGCCAGTCCTCTTGCTGTGCAGCAGGTAAACTGTTTTAATGGAAACATCCAAAGGCGTAGCGACCTATTTCGGCGTCCAGGGCGAACTAGCTATTCACACCCCCCCCCCATTTCGTTATAGTGATTAAAGTTGACGAAATAGCGCCCCCGCCGAATGTTATATATTTTTTTTCAGTCTGTAAAGTCTAGTGGCATCGTATGGTCTTAACTTTGTTCATTCACTAATGCAGCTCAGGGAGTCTTTTTTATTTCTTTCTACCCCATTTGGCGCCCAAGTCGGCGCTAGGGTCGGCTTTATTTAAAGTCGACCAGCTTTACTTTCCTATTTAGTTCCATGAAAAGGGGATTTATTGTATTCATGCGAATAATCGAAATCGAGATTTAAAAATAAATATAGAGGTCTTACTTTGTTACTATGTCCGCAGGTTGAATTGAACTTGAGATCAGAGGAACTGGTGCCAACAGAGAATCCACCTGACTGTGAGTAGCATTTGGTTTAAATTCATTACGTAGTTCTCACTTGTAAAAGATCGAGCACAGATAATATTAATATGTCCCGGTCTGATAAAGCTTGATGGCTGGGGACAGCAACTCTTCTAGGAGAGACAACTCTAAAATAAAGAGAAAAAAAAACTGCTGCTGCTTTTTAGACATTTCTCCTATCGTCCAAGCACAAATGGAAATTATTATACTCAATATTAATATTTGTACATGGACCTGAGGAGCCGCATCTTGACATCAAAGGAGCTGCACGCGGCTCGCGAGCCTCAGGTTGCCGACACCTGGCCTATGTAGATGTGGACCAAGGGAGATAATAAATAGTGTGATATTGTTGCGCAGCAGTTAGACTGTATTATCAAAACAGATATACAACATTTACTACTTAAATATATATATATATTTAATCTAGGTAATGTTTTCCTACTCAAATTACAGAAAATAAAAATGAGAAATTCTTTAAAATAGAAAGTTTATGATAAAAATCACATAACAATTAACGAATTCCATGTTAATAAATAATGAAATATGAACTTTAATTTTAATAACATAACAATTCTCTTTTAAAAAATCATTTGGTATCTGAATTATATAGTGCCTCCCTTGTTTCTGTTGAATATTGAAATGGGAGGTAATCGATACTAATATATATTCTAAGTTAAACTATTCGTTGTCTTCACCAACGCTGCGCATAGTATCTAACTCTAAATATATTAATGCAATGCAGTGCATCATTGATTATAGGATTTGAAATGCACATCTATATATAATATAAATTATCAAGACATATTATATATATATATATATATATATATATATATATATATATATATATATATATATATATATATATATATACATACATATAAGGCCTAACTATTGATAATCTAGGAACTTTAACATCTATTTTAAATTAATACTAATATAATTCATTTTATTTCATCCCTAAACCCACGGTTGTTATAGTTATTATAGTCGGCCACATTTTTTTTGGTCAATAAATTTGTGATGAGATGTTTTGTATTAAAACTATGTATAAGTAAACCATCTTAAATGATTGATAGTAGGCTACAAGTAAGAAAGAAGTATTAATATTGTAAATCTGTATCAGTCCTCACAAGCCAATAATGAAAACTTTAATACTAAAGCGAACATGCATGGCAAACTGACGCTGTAAATGACATGTCTGAGGCAAAAAAAAAATCAGCAACGCTCTAAAATTATTTTGACACTTCGATTTAGTAGTTGTTTTAGTATTATTAATATTATTATATTGGTAAGATTATAAGATCTAGGTATATATATATATATATATATATATATATATATATATATATATATATATATATATATATATATATATATATATATATATATGCTTATACACATATTTGATTTTGCATGAAGTTACTACACGCGAAAGGTATCGGTGCTTAATTGTCGGGAGCGGAGCCATTTTGTCGGGAGTCTATCTCTTTTGTCATTTTCACCACAAACACAGGCAATATTGAGTTGCCGCTATGAACAAAGTGTACCAGTTTCTTAACTGTTTCCAGATGATAGGCGGCGGGAGGGGGGGGGGGGGTCACAGGATGCTGAGATTATGCATACCTTATTGCTGCAGGATATTTAGCTATCATCATCTGACTTAGTTGATACCTTCAAGCAGCAAAAAGTCAACACACTTGACCTAGTGCAATCGCACAGCTCATTCTAATCAAACAAATAAGAAATCAGAGACAGAATCTGTTTGAAAGATAGCACCGGATCAACTATCTGTACAAGATAGGAATCGCCAGCTGTTCTTTTTACTGGTTTTCTGTGGTACAATCTATATATATATAATTCTCTTCTTGGAGACGATAGATATTACCAAGCTGTAAGCGCGACTCCTAGCAGCCCCCTCTCTTCGTCTCTAGGCATATCCCTACCACCCCCACCCCCACATGGTCTGGTGAGCTGTGGTTCACGCTAAAAGTTTACAATCGTAGAGCCGGGTTTAGTGACGGCTATTAAGGGCATATAATTTAGTTTGAAACGATTTTAAAGTTAGGGGGGGGGGGGGGGTAACTAAGAGGAGGCTGCTTTCACGGGGGGTGGGGGGGGGGGGGGTAAAGGAGGGTTTTAGTGTTTTAAAGAAAATATTTTCAGTGGCAGCATTCAAATTATGAATTACTGAAAAGTAGAAAATAAAACAACTAAATAGCGGCGAAATGATTCGCCGCGGGTCGGCTCATACTTTTAATTAGCTTTATCCTTATTTCATAGCTAGTTTCTTTGATAAATGTACTTAAACCTACTACTAAGCCTAGCACAAACCCAAATATTTGCCCTTATCCTAAGCTTTATCATATTTCAATAATCAAACTTCATCTATGAAGAATGTGAATACAAGCATTTGGGGTAATCCATTTATGACAAAAATGTAATAGACCTATCCAAACTTACCACC
Source organism: Physella acuta (assembly GCF_028476545.2). Lineage (NCBI taxonomy): Eukaryota > Metazoa > Mollusca > Gastropoda > Physidae > Physella > Physella acuta. The sequence continues at coordinate 102,009 of NW_026733638.1, forward strand.
AGTTTTCAGTTTCACTAATATGTATGTGTACCTATTTACTGACACACGCCTTTATTATTTTCGATAATTCCGACGCATGCAAAGTATTAAGCATTTTATTTGCGTGTAGAGTGGAGTAGTGGCGGGGGGATACGGTGGCGTCGCTAGGTCAGGTTTCACCCGGTTTCGGCACATCAATCTGTCACCCCCCCCCCATGGGAATACTGTACACTACGTCAGCAGTCGATGCTGGTTGTGTGAATTCGCGAGTACGGATAACCGATAATATTTTTTGTCTTTTGTTCCCAGTGTCCACCGCACCAGCTGACGTCACTACCGACATCCCTTGCCGTGACGAAGACATCAACTGCGAGACTTTTGGCGCCCGAATCTGCAACTCCCCCTACGCCAACTGGTCCAAGACCAACTGCGCCAAGTTCTGTGGGCACTGCGTGGTCCCCACCGTCCCCACCACCCCGTCCCTCACCTGCTATGACGCGGACATCAACTGCGAGGCGTTCGGGCTCCGGATTTGCCGGTCGCCGTACGCCAACTGGTCTCAGACAAACTGCGCCAAATTTTGTGGGTTCTGTGACCTTGGGACGGAAATACCACTCATCTAGCTTGTCTCTGATTGGTCAACATTTATTACATTCATGACACTGCTGATATTTTGACAAGATTTAAAAAATCCAGATATACCCAACGCTTAGTACATCAATGAAATAAATGTATTTAGTAACGCGTACACTGCGTTCATCTTCCATACTTGTATGTCAATCTGACCTCTGCATGCTCAGCGATTCTGTACTCAGGGGTATGTTCTGTGACATGTACATCCCACCATAAGCGTAGCGACCCTTCCTGCCGCCCTGGGACAAACTTTCAATTTGGCGCCCCCCTCGGGAACAACCTCTCAGTTTTCAATTTGCACCCCCCAAACTTTCAATTTGCACCACCCCATATATTTTTTTATATTTATAATGCAAAACTGCAGCTAAAATGAGATTTTAATTTGTTTTTTCCAACCCATTTTGGCGCCCCCTAAGATCGGCGCCGGGGACATATGTACCCCCCCCCCCCCCCCCGCCCATCGCTACGCCTCTGCATTCCATTGTAGCAACACTACAGAAATACAACCGAGAAGCGTTCAGACTCCGCATCTACCGGATGCGCCCCACCAGCTACTCTGAGACAGATGCATAACGACCCTTCCCGGCGCCCGGTAACGAACTTACAATTTGGCGCACCCCCCCCCCCCACCCCGCCTCAAACTTTCGATTAGCACCCCCCTCAAACTATTTATAATGCAAAAATGCAGTTAAAATGAGATTTTAATTTGTTTTTACAAACCATTTTGGCGCCCCCTAGGTCGGCGCCCGGGGACATGTGTAACCCCCCCCCCCCATCGCTTCGCCTCTGCTCTGAGACAAACTTAACAATTTTTTAGTATTATCAGCCGTTTCTGATTGGTCCATATTCATCGAATACATTTTCATGCTTTAAAATTGTAAAATATCAAAACTGAATAAATTAATATTTAGCAGATCTATAGTAAAAAATTATTTAAATAATTCTTTAAATAAATAATATAGCTATTGTATACTTCACAAAAATACTATTTCTGCATTTTAAACAGACACAAAGACTATTTAAACATTTTTTGTTTAAAGTCATCGACGCACAGACTGTAGATCGATTTCTAGTAAATTCTAGTTGCCTAATACTTTACAACTCAATAATTTCATTTTCAAAAATTTCATTTAAAAGGTTCCCAGATAAATGCGCATACGAAAAACTGCGCAACGAAAAATTGCACAAACAGAAAAATGCTCAAATACAAATTAATTATACTAACATATTTTAATTTTTTTCATATATCGTCGACAAATGTTTTATTACATGTACATGTGGCCATTCTATGTTAATGTCTATAAATGATCGATGTTGTGCGCAGTTTTCCGTTGCGCATCTTTCCGGTCACACATTTAAAGACATACAAGTATATTAGTACATAAATCATCAGCAATGAAGGATTCATTACAACATTTTAGGAATACGTCAAATTTCTGAATTAGAGTTGAGATTTGAATTAACTTAAGGGCTATGATGAGTGCAACAAAAATGGAAATACAATAGACACTAGTGGTATAAATTAAAATAAATCAACACATAATAAACAAAAGGCGACGCCATAGAGTTGTGGGGCAATAAATAGTTAAACTATTAAATGGAAATCTACAACCTAACATATACTAAATGTTGGCACACGATAAATACAAGAAGTTAACACAGTAGAATATCCTTTGACACAGGAATGTAACACAGTAGAATATCATTTGAAACAAATGAAGTTAACACACTAGAATTTCTTTAGACACAGGAACTTGACACGCAGCTATATCTTTATACTGAGAGAGTTAACAGACCGGACTAACACACTAGAATCTCTTCAGTCACAAGAAGTTAAATAACACAGTGGAATTTCTTTAGACACAGGAAGTCTACACGCAGCTATATCTTTAGACTAAGAAAGTTAACAGACCGGACTAACACACTGGAATATCTTTAGCGTCCCTGACAAAAGTGTTGAGAATTTTTCCTCTGAAAGTCAAGAGCTCCTCGCACCACGCCCCTCCCGGCCCCCGGACGTGCTGAACAAACGGCACCGTCCCGATGAGCGCCGAACACCGGACGACCGCCGTGCTAGCCGTGTCCTTGGTGAACTCCCCCGTGTGGTTGTACGTTCCCGTGTGGCAATCATCAAGGTCATAGGTCACCTGCAACGTCTGATGCGGGTCCCGTGGGGACGGGTAGAGGGCCCCAAGTAGAGGGCGCTTTGTTAAAGGGAAGGTGATGTTCTTAGCGAAAGGTTTTTGAGATCTTAGAGTTACGTCCCATATGTGTGAAGTGTTTTCGGCGTAAAAGCTGACGTCGATGAAAGGGGATCGCCATTTGAATCCTTTAATGTAGTTTCCGTTTTTGTTGTAAAACTTGTACCTGGAAATAGAAGGCGAACTTGTAGTTCATAAACAAGGCGACTACATAAGAACGATTGTGTAAAATTAAATAAAAACATCAGTGACGACGATAAACGAATATCGGCCTGAAAAAGTTCTGGTTTGAGATGAAGAGATGAACGATACTGGAAGTACAGTCCCCTTCAGCATTTGTTTTGGTGGAGGGGGGGGGAGATTACAAAATGATGCAAAGAATTGTGTTGTACACAAACTCAGAGCACAGTCAGTAGGTTGTACGTAAATCAGTATGTACGTACGTGTGTGTATGTGTGTATGTGTGTATGTTTGTATGTGTGTATGTGTGCATACCTTTCTGTGCGTGTGTTCAAGGCATATTTGGCTGGAGCCTGGCGGAAAGCTGACCTCATGGCGGCCTTGAACTTCAGTGAGACAAGTATGTCAAGGTCATCGTCCCAGGGAATGATACTGTGGTGTCTGTAAGAGCCAAGCAGTGAACCCTGTAGGACAAAGTTCATCAAGTGTTAAATTTTAAGACTCAAGCAGAAAGCTGTAGGACAAAGTTCATCAAGTGTTAAATTCCAGGACCCAAGCAGAAAGCTGTAGGACAAAGTTCATCAAGTGTTCAATTCTAGGACCCAAGCAGAAAGCTGTAGGACAAAGTTCATCAAGTGTTAAATTCTAGGGCCCAAGCAGAAAGCTGTAGGACAAAGTACCAAGTATATCATATTAGGACCCAAGCATAGACCCCTGAAGGACAAAGTCTACCAAGGACAGAGAACTCTGGAGTGCTGTTGATGATGGCCTATACATCAACAGGACAGAGAACTGGAGAGCTCTTGATGATGACCTATACATCAACAGGACAGAGAACTGGAGAGCTCTTGATGATGACCTATACATCAACAGGACAGAGAACTGGAGAGCTCTTGATGATGACCTATACATCAACAGGACAGAGAACTGGAGAGCTCTTGATGATGACCTATACATCAACAGGACAGAGAACTGGAGAGCTGTTGATGATGGCCTATACATCAACAGGACAGAGAACTGGAGAGCTCTTGATGATGACCTATACATCAACAGGACAGAGAACTGGAGAGCTCTTGATGATGACCTATACATCAACAGGACAGAGAACTGGAGAGCTGTTGATGATGGCCTATACATCAACAGGACAGAGAACTGGAGAGCTGTTGATGATGGCCTATACATCAACAGGACAGAGAACTGGAGAGCTCTTGATGATGACCTATACATCAACAGGACAGAGAACTGGAGAGCTGTTGATGATGGCCTATACATCAACAGGACAGAGAACTGGAGAGCTGTTGATGATGGCCTATATATCAGCAGGACAGAGATCTCTGGAGGGCTGTTGATGATGACCTATACATCAGCAAGACAGAGATCTCTGGAGAGCTGTTGATGATGACCTATACATCAGCAGGACAGAGATCTCTGGAGGGCTGTTGATGATGACCTATATATCAGCAGGACAGAGATCTCTGGAGAGCTGTTGATGATGACCTATACATCAGCAGGACAGAGATCTCTGGAGGGCTGTTCCAGCCCAAACCACATTTTTCCGAACATCACAAGAACCTATACACAATCCAAGTATTCGGCACCCCAACTACCATACTAATAATCTTAATCAATGTATTATTTAACGTATTCCACTTTTTTAATTAAATTAATTAATAAATTAATTCCTTACCCTAACCAAAGGATCCGACTTAAAAGTCACCATAACCTGTGCATCTATCCAAGTAACTATTATATGACCCATTCGCCTAACCACTAATCGATAACCCTAACTCAATCATCAATTTAACCCATACATACCCAGGTAAAATCAAGAAATCTTCACCTTGTATAAGAAAAATGGAATCGAAGCGTTCTTCATAATGGCATGGAATAGTTCCAGTGTCTCTGTGATTGCGTTCAAATCTTTTTCTGATAGTTCGTAATCAAATAGATCTGGCAGAAAAAAAGCAACACATGTAAAAATAAAAGTATTTTATAAACCACTAAAAATAAAATAAGTAAACACAATTATATTTTTTGGTTGGTCGTTAAATAAAATGTATTGAAAATTTATTCTTGAGCGATAGGAATTAATTGACAGTCTTGTACTTTAGGAGCATTAGGGCAGATAAAGTAGAGTTAATCTGTTTTTAGGATTGACAATGAGAAACTTAACTAGTCAGTCTACCTGCCCCGGGGATTGTTCCACTGAGAGGGGGGGTGGGGGGGGGGCGTGGTGGGATGAAAATTAAAAATTGACACAATAATTGAGCACATTTGTGGAAAGGGTGAACACTATTCACCTAAATACCGATTACAAACACATCATTGTACATGTAAATGGTGAACACTAATCACTTCAATACATACTACACACACATCACTGTACATGTAAATGGTGAACACTCATCACCTAAATACTATTTAAAAACACATCATTGTACATGTAAATGGTGAACACTCATCACCTAAATACTATTTACAAACACATCAGTGTATATG
>NW_026733638.1:112500-117500 GCF_028476545.2 Physella acuta
TTCAATCAGATCAAAATGAGTAAAAATATAAACTCTGACGAATCCACCATTCAGATACCACCGGGTTAGGTTGTGCAACAATTTTTATCACGCTTCATTTCACACAATGACAGACATACAAAAGCAAATCACAGGTAATGTTCGAAATAGGGAAACAACTCTACTATTTGAGCCATAACAATTTTAATATAATCAGTTACGTCCCTTTGTAACAAAAATCCCCAGTGTCTCCTCTTGTAAATTATTATGTTATTCGTTTCTTTTTGCCATAGAAAATTCTAGTCTCAGTTCAAATTCTTAGAATCTTGTAACCAGACAAATCTTAGACACTTCTGCTCATTTCACTATTTATATAAACTGATAATTCAATGTATTTTCACAAAAGATATTGTAATGTTATTATTTCAATCACATTTATCTAAAATGTGTTAAATGTTAAAAAAAATCTATTGTAAACTAGGTCAACAGCAATTCCACACCAATGTAAAACGTGTTTTAGAATTATTTAAGTGTAAGAACACAAGACTTGCTTTGCTAGGTAAATTGTTGTGAAAATAAATATAAATTCTCATCCCAGCTGCTTAGCTACAGTATATATTCCAGATCTTGTCACTGCTAAAAAAAGCATAGTCAGAAAAAACAAATAAAATAACGGTCAGTTTTGGTAAATGTCGGAAAAAGAAAAACATGCACACAATATGACGACTTCCTGAAATGTAGCTTCAGAATACTCCCTCAATTACATAGGAAAGAGAACCAACACATTATATTCCAAAATAATTACACATGGAATATTTCAATTCCTTCGAATTAAACATGATGAAATATTTTTCAATTTCTTTGATAATATTCGATGGTATAAATCTTTCGCTTCACTCCTACTTAACGTGATGAAATATCTTTCACACTCCCCTAAACGTAACGAGAATACCTTCGTTTCCGTCAGATTTAAAATTATGAAATATCTCTCACACTCTCCTAAAGTTAATAGGGTTTTCTTTCGGTGCAAGCAGATTTAACAAGATGGGATATCCTTAGCCTCCCTCACAAATTTACTGAGAATCTTTCCTCTGAAAGTCAAGAGCTCCTCGCACCACGCCCCTCCCGGCCCCCGGACGTGCTGAACAAACGGCACCGTCCCGATGAGCGCCGAACACGGAACGGTGGCAATGCTGCTCTCGTTGCGTCGCACCTCCCCCGTGTGGTTGTAGTTCCCAGTGTAGCAGTTGTCGATGTTGTAGTTGGCTTGTAGAACTCTCAGAGGGTCCTTGGGTGAGGGGTACAGGCCACCGAGTAGAGGGCGCTCTGTTAATGGGAAGATAATGCTTTTTGGGTATGGCAGCTGGGAGGGTAGAGTTACGTCCCATATTGTTGTGTTGGTCTCGTTGTAGAAACTGATATCTAGAAACGGGGATTTCCATCTGACGTCTTTAATGGGTCTCCCGTCCTTGTGGTACACTTTATGCCTGCTCAATACAAATGTATGTATATATATATATATATATATATATATATATATATATATATATATATGTATGTATATATATATGTATGTATATATATACATATATATATATATAGGCTATATATATATATATATATATATATATATATATATATATATATATATATATATATATATATATATATATATATATATATATATATATACATATATATATAGGCTATATATATATATATATATATATATATATATATAGACTATTTATATATATATATATATATATATATATATATATATATAGCCTATATATATATATATATATATATATATATATATATATATATATATATATATATATATATATATATATATATATATATAGGCTATATGTATATATATATATATATATATAGGCTATATGTATATATATATAGGCTATATATATATATATATAGCCTATATATATATATATATATATATATATATGTATATATATATACAGGGTCCAGTCTTACAGTTAGTTAAATGTCAGGTAAGACATCTAAATCTACCTGTTACATTGTTCCCGAAGACTCGTGTAATTTACTAATTACCTGTCTGTTGAGGCATCTAAATCTACCTGGTATATAGCTCATAAAGACTCGTGTAATTACCTGTCAGTTGAGGCATCTATCTTATACAGTGTTTGGTTCCTAAAGACTTGTTTCAGTCTTTTCTTATCAGTGATGGACACAAAAAAGTCAAGGTCGTCATCCCAGCGGATTATACTGTGATGTCTGTAGGAGCCAAGTAGTGAACCCTGTAATATAAGACATGAACCCTGTAATATAAGACATGTACCCTGACATATAAGACATGAACCCTGTAATATAAGACATGAACCCTGCAATATAAGATATGAGCCCTGTAATATAGGACATGAACCCTGTAATATAGGGCATGAACCCTGTTATATAAGACATGAACCCTGTAATATAGGACATGGACCCTGTAATATAAGACATGAACCCTGCAATATAAGATATGAGCCCTGTAATATAGGGCATGAACCCTGTAATATAGGACATGGACCCTGTAATATAGGGCATGAACCCTGTAATATAGGACATGAGCCCTGTAATATAGGGCATGAACCCTGTAATATAGGACATGAACCCTGTTATATAAGACATGAACCCTGTAATATAGGACATGGACCCTGTAATATAAAACATGAACCCTGTAATATAGGACATGAACCCTGTAATATAGGATATGAACCCTGTAATATAAGACATGAACCCTGTAATGTAGGACATGGGCCCTGTAATATAAGACATGAACCCTGTAATATAAGACATGAACTCTGTAATATAAGTCATGAACCTTGTAATATAGGACATGAACCCTGTAATATAAGATATGAACCCTGTAATATAACACATGAACTCTGTAACATAAGTCATGAACCCTGTAATATAGGACATAAACCCTGTAATATAAGACATGAACCCTGTAATATAAGACATGAACCCTGTGATATAAGGCATGGACCCTGTAACATAAGACATGAACCCTGTAATATAAGACATGAACCCTGTAATATAGGACATGAACCCTGTAATATAAGACTTGAACCCTGTAATATAAGACATGAACCCTGTAATATAAGACATGAACCCTGTGATATAAGGCATGGACCCTGTAACATAAGACATGAACCCTGTAATATAAGCCATGAACCCTGTAATATAGGACATGAACCCTGTAATATAAGATATGAGCCCTGTAGTATGACATGAACGCTATAATATAGGACATGAACCCTGTAATATAAGACTTGAACCCTGTAGTATAAGACAAGAATACAAACATATTTGACAATAATTCAACTCTGCAACAAACAGAAACCATTAGCCAGATTAAACAAAATTATAAGTTCAATTGCTCAAATACTAAGCCACAACATACTTAACTATAAAACTAAACCACGACAAACATAACAACAAAACTAAAATACAACGTACACAACTATAAAACTAAACTACAACATGCATAACTATAAAACTAAACCACAACATACACAAATAAAAAACGAAACCACACTTTATAAGCACCACATCTCATATAGAAATCTAGCATTACAGGTTAACAGTTTAATATTTTTTTTATCTTTCCAATGTTTATTTTACTGCAAGACAGACCTTATATAGGAAGTATGTTATAGAGGAATCTTTCATCAGTCTGTCAAAGTTTGACAACAAATCTGTGATCATTGCAAGATCTTTATCCGAAAGAGCTTGTTCAAACAGATCTAAAAAAAATATTACAGATTTTTAAAAAAACTGTCTCATTATGATACAGTATGATGTAATATTTGACAATGTATTTGTTTTATGTGTTGACATTTTGTTATTATATAAATTTTTAGAATTATTAAGCATGCATAAAAGAGATCCGGAATTTGAGATAAGCAAAATTATGTTTTCTTGATTCAGTGAGGTTAAATACAATTATATATATATATATATATATATATATATATATATATATATATATATATATATATATATATATATATATATATATATATATATTTATATATATATATATATAAAAGCCTATATATATATATATATATAAACCAATATATATATATATATATATATATATATATATATTATATAAGCCTATATATATTTATATATATAGGCCAATATATATATATATATATATATATATATATATATATATATATATATATATATATATATATTTATATATTTATATATATATATATATATATATATATATATATATATATATATATATATATATATATGTGTGTATGCGACCTTATATACTAAACAAGTTAAATGACAATATGAAACTAAAGTAAATGTAATAATACAGATTGATAATATCGATCCCCAAATCTGTCATTACGTCTATATCCCATGTATTCAAACACTACACCAGGACACTGGGAACTCACGTGACTTGTCAGGTGGGACGGTAGGCAGTGGCGCCAGATGAGAGAAGTCTGAGACTGGGCTGACCTTCAGGTGAGACAACAGGTTGAAGGGATGCAGGTCTGTGGTCAAGATGACCAGGGCGGTGACCAGGCCGAAGAACACAACAACCAGATAAAAGAGTTGACGGCTGGAGATGATCTGATGCAGTGATCTAGGGATCTGGGGGGGGGGGTGGTGAATAGTGATTGGTGGTTACATGAGTTTGTTACGTAATATATTCGTCGATTGATTAGTAGGTTAAGCTGGTGCTTAATTAAAAGCGGAGGTTGGTGAACTAGTTTAAGTGTAATTTTGTATTTTGGGGGAATTATATTTGATGGATTTGTTAAAAAAGTATGTACGAAATATTCTCTCCCCCCCCTTCGCTTTTTTCTCTTCTAAATTTAAACACAAAATAAAATCAACTTTCCTAGATACCCTATGAATCAAGGACTTTTTTTTTTCTTTAAGTTCCTTTAACCGGTGGTTTGACGCACGTTTCAGTTCTATAGCCCGATTGATCTAGTAGTGGCTTCTGAAAC
>NW_026733638.1:122500-160651 GCF_028476545.2 Physella acuta
CACAGAATATACTAGTGTAGTCATGGGTTGTATTAGCGCCTATCCGTGTTATGATAGTATCACAATATAGGTTAAAGCAGCATCAATATTGAGTTACTAAAGTGTTACGGGGAACGGAGTGGTCTAGCTGTAGAGAGCTGGACTGCTAACCCGCAAATCTCGAGTTCAAATCCGGGTTCAAGTTAGTAGACCGTCCCTGAGTCCACCCAACTCTGATGGGTACCTAACTCACGTTAGGGAAAGTAAAGGCGGCTGGGCATAGTGCCGACCACACTATCTCTTCATATGCCAAGGTCACAGAAACAGGTGAACTCTACTTCACTTTCCCCGTAGACCGTCAAGTTTGAAAGGGAAAGTTTACTTTTTACTTTTTAAAGTGTTACAGATGTTTGTAATGATGTCACCACATACTGTTGTCATGTCACCACTGACTGTACATACATCTGCAATAATTTCATTTCTACGACAATATCGCCCATGGTTTTACTACAAGTGTCACTACGATTTAAATATTTTCTTTAATTTAGTGTGTAGTTTTTTTTCTCGGTGTGTAGTGCAGGGTGTGTAGTTTTCAGCGTAAGTTGTGAATCTGCATGACCACATGGTACACACCACAGAACACGCTTTGGGTGTGTACAACAGCGCCACGTCACCCACTGTACCAACGGACTTCTCTTCCACGCCCTGTCTCAATGGACATGCCATTTACCACAATTAGCCTTACCCTACAACCTATTGTTTTTACCATCTCACAGCTTATAATAACCAAATTTTCCATCCCCCCCCCCCGGAAGAAATGAAATAATGTTATCTTTATATCCTTATCGGTTGCTATGGTAACGTCGTTGACGTCAGCACACAAGTTGAGCTATCTTTAGGTTCAATGACTAAAGTCTGAACACGAATCGCATGCTCATTTAAGGATGTGTACGGTAATTGTGTTGTGTGTGTGTGTGTGTGTGCTGTAACGGTGTTGTGTGTGTGTGCGGTTGTGTATGTGATGTAATGGTGTTGTGTGTGTGCTGTAATTGTGTTGTGTGTGTGCGGTAATAGTGTTGTGTGTGTGCTGTAATAATGTTGTGTGTGTGCTGTAATTGTGTTGTGTGTGTGCGGTAATGGTGTTGTGTGTGTGCTGTAATTGTGTTGTGTGTGTGTTTGTGTTGTAATTGTGTTGTGTGTGTGCGGTAATAGTGATGTGTGTGTGTGCTGTAATAATGTTGTGTGTGTTTGTGTTGTAATTGTGTTGTGTGTGTGTGCGGTAATGGTGTTGTGTGATTGGATGTGGGGTGTGTGGGTGGTGTCACAGAGATATCTTTAAAGTAGAGCTGGTTCATACTTTTTACTCTATTCAAATCTATTTATTCTACTCCATTAAAAAATAGAACTTGCTTCAAACACCATAACTCACGTGTAATATTGTGAAATATTTACTTCATTGTATGTTTGACATTTACCTTTAAAGTGTAGATAAAGCAGAGGGCTATGAGTATTTCAATAAACTAAGCACAAAATTAAGTAAGTTCAAGTAAAAGTGTGGTATGAAAAGAATCCTAACACTAATAACTTTAGAACGAACCAGCTATCCTTTTCACCCAGTTATCCTTAAAGCGACCCAGTTATACTTAAAACGACCCATTTATACTTAAAACGACCAAGTTATCCTTAAAACGACCCAGTTATCCTTAAAACGACCAAGGTATCCATAAAACGAACCAGTTATCCTTTAAACGACCCAGTTATCCATAAAACGACCCAGTTATCCATAAAACGACCCAGTTATCCATAAAACGACACAGTTATCCTTAAAACCACTCGTCTATCATTAAAATGCCACCTACATTTATTTGATCACTACTGGAAGTGGTAGCTGTCGACTCCTACAGCCCATTACTTGCCGTCTTATCGCAATAGACCTCACACGTCAACTAAATCTTGTGGAGAGTGGTAGGACTAAGATTAAGATAATCTCCGTTAAGGATTTTGTAAAACTAAAAGGATTGAAGTAGGGCGTATTTTTAAAGTTGTATTGAGTTTAAAACAATGACGTGCCCTCCAGTGCTATAGATTACCGCAACATTAATTGGTTAATTAGTTCGTTAATTCGTAAGTTTACCATTTCCATCAACACAGAAACTATCCATTTTTACTTTGTCATATACAAAGTAGGCCTATAAAGAATGTATTGTAATCGTGCAAAAAATCTTTAGATTTTCCCTTATTGAATTTTTCAACAACGCGTCATAATCCATTTTTTAAAACAAATCTTTAAGAAAATAATTTATAAGTGATGTTTGAAGAAATTAGAACTTTTTATATGTAAACTTTTCGTAGTAACACTGGCTAAAAACTGACAAGTGAAGCAACTACCAAATCACATTCTATTTGCGTTTGTGATAGAATATCATCTTAGAAAACAATCACTTGTAATAAGTTTTGTTTTTGAAGTATTATTTAATTTATAGAAAAATGCTTGCTTAGCAAGGAAAATATTCAGTTGAAGTATACACAGTGGCGTAGCGAGGTCGGGTGTCACCCGGTGCGGCACTTAATGGTGTCACCCCCCCCCCCCCAGAGGCATAGAGACCCTTCCCAGGGACAAACTTTCAAATTTTCGATTTGCACCCCCCCCTCAAACTTTCGATTTGCACCCCCCCTCGAGTTTTTCTCTATATATTTTGCTATTTTTTGCCTTGGTGTCACCCCCCTAAATGGTGTCACCCGGTGCGGTCCGCACCCCCCGCCCCCCCCCTCGCTACGCCCCTGAGTATACATTTTATCACAGCTGCTTAACAATATAATTTATTCCACGCTGTTAAAATCACCAACATTGTTACAATGTATAGAACATCGTGTGAAAAAAATATGATAGAACTTTTGATGATTGTTGTGCGTAAAATAGTGCAGAGAATCTAACCTTGCCTAAAAGGTTTGAAGTGCTGGTTCCAAATGGTTATTGTCGAAATTGAATATTTTATAACATTTGAGAAATAAGAACAAAATGACTTCCCGGTTTTTACTAAAGATAGAAATATTCAAACAAATAATATCACGGAAAACATCGTTGTAGTGTTTTTCATTGTTTTACTTTGCCTGGCCGCAGTAGCGTAGCGAGGGGAGAGGGGGGAGGGTGGCGGGGGGGGGGACATATGTCCCCGGGCGCCGACCTTAGGGGGCGCCAAAATTGGTTGGAAAAATAAATTGAAAGGTTGAGGGGGGTGGAAATCGAAAGTCTGAGGGGGGCGGGGGTGCAAATCAAAATCTTGAGGGGGGGGGGTGCAAATCGAAATCTTGAGGGGGGTGCAAATCGAAAAGTTTGTCCCCGGGCGCCGGGAAGGGTCGCTACGCCTCTGCCTGGCCGCTCCAGTTGACTTCAAAGAGGGTTTAAGGGAGGTTTTAAAAATATTTGAATTGATAAAATTATTTTATACGGCTTTTCAACGGCTTGTATTCCATACAAAAAATGAAAATGAGGGTAATCGATGGTTACCGACGGCTTTAATTTTTTTAAAAATGTAACTATAATGTTATCGCTTGCAAAAATTATTTTTGTTTAAATATTAAAAAAAAGTATGATTACACAGACACTTCAAGCCTATTCCTATTGTAGCTGCTTTCATAGTTATCTCAATTAGTTACACATAACTAACCCAGAAGCTCAAATGTTTATACACTTAACAACATGGGACATATTTAACTTCCCTCTGGTTTAACAAGATGGGATATCCTTAGCCTCCCTCACAAATTTACTAAGAATTTTTCCTCTGAAAGTCAAGAGCTCCTCGCACCACGCCCCTCCCGGCCCCCGGACGTGCTGAACAAACGGCACCGTCCCGATGAGCGCCGAACACGGGACGGTGCCGATGCTGCTAGCGTTCCTCCGCACCTCCCCCGTGTGGTTGTAGTTCCCGGTGTAGCAGTTGTCGATGTTGTAGTTGGCTTGTAGAACCCTCAGCGGGTCCTTGGGTGAGGGGTACAGGCCACCGAGTAGAGGGCGCTCTGTTAATGGGAAGATAATGCTTTTTGGGTACGGCAGCTGGGAGGGTAGAGTTACGTCCCATATTGTTTTGGTGGTTTCGTTGTAGAAGCTGACGTCTAGAAAAGGTGATTTCCAATGGTGTTTTTTGATGGGGTTGCCTTCCTTGTGGTAGACTTTATACCTAATAAAGAAAACTTTATATACAAATTATATATAAAATAAATAATATAATATATATAATATACTGTTATATATGATACATATGATAACTGATACGTGATACATGATATATGATATATGATGTATGATATTGTATAATACATGATACATGATACATTACACATGATACATGATAGGTGCAGGGTGTATGATGTATGGTGCATAGTGATCTTCCTTTGTCCATCATCCATCATTCATCATCTGTCATCCGTCATCCGTCATCCATCATCCATCATCCATCACCCATCACACATCATCCATCCTCCATCCTCCATCCTCCATCCTCCATCCTCCATCCTCCATCATCCTTCATCCATCATCCATCATCCATCATCCATCATCCATCATCCATCATCCATCATCCTTCATCCATCATCCATCATCCATCATCCATCATCCATCATCCATCATCCATCATCCATCATCCATCATCCATCATCCATCATCCATCATCCATCATCCATCATCCATCATCCATCATCCATCATCCATCATCCATCATCCATCATCCGTCATCCGTTATCCGTCATCCATCATCCATCATCCATCAACCATCGTCCATTTTCCATCATCCATCATCCATCACTCGTCATTCGTCATCCGTCATCCATCATCCATTCATCAATCATCCTTCATCCATCATCCATTCATCAATCATCCATCATCCATCATCCATTCATCAATCATCCATCATCCATCATTGTTTTCCTCTATGTTAGTTACCTCATTGTCGAAGTATCGATGTTGTAGATAGTTTGGTTCATGAAGACAAGTTTTAGCCTTTCCTTGTCAGTGATGGACACTAAAATATCAAGGTCATCATCCCAGGGGATGATACCGTGATGTCTGTAAGAGCCAAGTAGTGACCCCTAGGAAATATAACAACTCGGTAATTTTTAATACACAAATCCTAGAATTAAGGCAATAAATTCTTGTGTAAGTATACAAAAGTATACTTTAAAACAAAACTGAAACGCCAAAGCACAACACAAAACTATAATAAAGTACTTTGAACTTTAAACAACACAAAAATCTAAATAACTAATTCATATAATATTCCGGATCGAAAATGTACAACGAGCTATTTAATAATTAACAATTTGTCTTATAATTATACGAAAACATACAACACGATATGTAATAATTAACATTTTGTCTTATATTTATACGAAAACATACAACAAGATATTTAATAATTAACAATTTGTCTTATAATTATACGAAAACGTACAACAAGATATTTAATAATTAACAATTTGTCTTATAATTATACGAAAACGTACAACAAGATATTTAATAATTAACAATTTGTCTTATAATTATACGAAAACGTACAACAAGATATTTAATAATTAACAATTTGTCTTATAATTATACGAAAACATACAACACGATATGTAATAATTAACAATTTGTCTTATAATTATATTACAGCACGACTGACCTTATACAGGAAGTATGTTACTGAAGCATTTTTCATAATTCTATCAAAATTAAACAATAATTCGGTGATCATAGATACATCTTTTTTTGAAAGGGTTTGCCCAAACAGATCTGAAAAATATGTTACTTATTCATAAACCTGAAAAATGTTAAAAATATGATTTATAACAAAATATTTATTTACCGTCTAGGCATTTATTTTGCGATTTATTAAAATAGATTCTAAGTATGTTACAATTCATAATATAACATTTCACAAGGGCAGTAGCAAATATCAAATCTTTAAAATTTGATAAAATATATAACTAAAAGCTACCGCCTATCATCTCAACAATAATTTCAACTACAAAATGGACAGTAAACTTGTTGGAAGCGGAATTAAAGGTGCGTCTAATTATATAAAAAAAATTTTTACTTTAAATTTAAAAAAAAAATAACATTCGGGATTATTAAACAATATTAGTGATGGGTAATGATAGGTAAAAATACTTTCAAATAAATGTCAGAATAAAGACATTAAAGTTAAAAAAAAACATTCTTTACGTTTGAAATTATTATATTCAAACAATGTACCAAGTTAGTGGCAACTCACGTGACTTGTCAGGTGGGACCGTGGGCAGTGGCGCCAGATGAGAGAGGTCTGGGACTGGAGTGACCTTCAGGTGAGACAACAGGTTGAAGGGATGCAGGTCTGTGGTCAAGATGACCAGAGCGGTGACCAGGCCGAAGAACACAACGACGAGGTAAAAGAGTTGACGGCTGGAGATGATCTGATGCAGTGATCTTGGGATCTGGGGAAAAGTGTAAAAAATGATAGGCTAGTGAATGAATGTAGTGTGATTGATGAGTGAATGTTGTGTGATTGGTTATTGATTGGTTTGTGAATGTTGAGTGATTGTTCAGTCGTATTATGGCAAGATAAATGTGTAAGTGGTTTAGGCCAATATATTATTTGAAGAGGTTTATGAATGCTATTAAACGAATTTATATAATGCCTAAAATATAAGTGTACCCAATTATGTTCTGACTTCTTCCCTATATTTCATTTATTTATTAATACATTAATGTTTCAGTCTTTGTTTGTTCTGTTTCTTCTCATGCAAAAGTTCTTTTTATAATTGTTTTTTTTTGCATTTTCTTAAATATGATTCTAAAAAAAATTTTAAATATTAAATTAATATTAAGTTTTTAAAATTAATAATTAGTCATTCTAATTTCCTCGCACTCCGTTCTTAAATGTATTCGATATCACAAGGTTTAGAATTATTTGATTAAAAACCCCATCGGTAGCATACAATCTAAAGTTCAATGATCTGCCACACATTTTCGTCCAGGTTCGGCTCTCATTTACCTGATCACAGGTACTTTATCTCCCAATTTCTTAATGAATGTAGCAGTCTTAAACTAATTTTAATGGGCTAGTTTATTATATAATATGATTAAAAATTTAATTTTGTGTTTATATCAGGAAACTTCGGACGATATCGCTGCATTAAAAGTAGGTCAAAATAGAGTTGCAAGCTTTGCTAAATAAAAGCTTTAAGTACAAAACCCTTTACTATACTCAGATTTTAAGTGAAATAAAAATAAGTGAATTAAATTAAAGTGAGCTCCCGTAAATGTTCTTATATATTTCTTAATAACTTAAAAAAAAGGGGGGGGGGGGGGGCATTTCCAGTGCAATCGGGCAATAGAAATATTTAAATTTTAAAAATAATGAAATCACGTAGAAAAGGTTACTTACCTAATGAACTCAATTAGTGTATATCAGAAAAGAAAATTATAAATTTTTAAAGGAAACATTGATTATTTAAAAAAAAAATTATCAGCGAATTAATTTACATGTCGCAATAAATTGTCATAGAGTCTTGACCTACGTGGAAAGTTTGAAAGAAATCCGTTTGATTGAATTAGTCGAAATTTTGCTCAGAAGTTGATACAGAAGTCTTGCCACCCCAGACGGAAAAACACAGAGACATTAAGTTAACATTTTTTTATGGTTTTTGAGAAATCGAAACAAGTATAAAGTACTACTTCCGGTCACTGAAAATCACTCACAATTTGAAAGAAACCATTAAATAGATCTTAGTTAAACACTCTAAGAGAATGCACTGTGACATAAAATGTGACTTAATTAAATGTTTAATTAACTTTTTAAGGCAATTATTGTTTATCAATCAGCAATTTTCCGCTCTATTATACACAATTTGGTTTCTTTCTTGGCGTGCAATTCGATTTTCTACGCGAATCTATCCCATTAAAAATCGTCTAAAGTGAAAAAAAATCTTTTATGGATGATCCCTAGTTTTCACATCTTTTGTTTCCTCCAGCGATGTATATGTAGTGACTGTGGTGCGAATTATTCAAATATCCACGAAAATAATTGGCAAGGCTGTTTAGTAACATTATTTAGGAAATTACTAGTGTTTGGTAGTTATGTCCTCTTCTTTATCTTCGCTGTGATGATCTGTGTTTTGTAATTTTAGAAATAAAATGCGTCGACCATAAAATGCAAACCAGCATATTTCATATTGTCCTCGGTGCCTCTCTCATAAAACCCATGTAAATAGCAAGAGCACTTAAATCGAATACAATAAACAAACAAACAAATACACAGATAAACAAAACAAAAAGTAACAAACAAACGAACCAACAAACAAACAAAAATCAAATAGTCGAAGGAATACAACAAATAAACAAATGAAAGTGTAAACGAATAAAAGAATGAACAAATGAACGAATAAACGAATGACCGAATGCACTAATGAATGAACAAACGAATGAACGAACGCACGAACGAACGAACGAACGAACGAACGAACGAATGAACGATCGAGCGAACGAGCGGATTACCGAATTAACGAATGAACTAATTCAAGAATTAACGAGTTAACGAATGAACGAATGAACGAACAAATGAATAAACGAACAAATCAACGAATAAACGAATAAAAAAATGAACGAATGAACGATCGAGCGAATGAGCGAAAGAATAAACGAACGAATGAATGAACGACTAAAGAATACACGAATGAACGAACAAACTAACGAATCAACAAATGAACGAATTAACGAAATAATGAAATAAGGAATGAACGAGCGAAAGAACGAACGGATGAACAAACGAACGATCAAACGAACGAACGAACGAACAAACGAACGAACGAACGAACGAATGAACGAACGAACGAATGAACGAACGAACGAACAAACGAAAAAACGAACGAACGCACGAATGAACGAACCCACGAACGAATAATTGAACAAACGAAAGAACGAACGAACCAACGAACGAATGAACGAATAAGCGAATGAACGGTCGCCTGAATGAGCGAATTAATAGATGAACGAATGAACAAATTACACATGAACATGTGAACATATAAACAAATTATCAAATGAAGAAATGAAAAAAGAAAAATTGATCAAATGAACTAATGACGAAATGAGCAAAAAAAAAAAAAAGTAAGGTTAAAATAAATAAATACATAAAATAAATGTTAATAAACCGGGAGTGATCTCCCCTAAACTTTCTCGAATATTCTTATATAACTCGGAATATAGACATGATTTTTAATTACTTAAACTTTTAAAAATAGAATAGAATTTCGTAGAAAAAAGAATTGCGCACCAATCGAACGCCAAAAGAAAATGTGCATAATAGTGCGGAATATTATTTGTACTTTTTAAATTTACATGCGTTTTTTGAGAAATAGGAAATAGCGTAAATTACTACTTCCGGTCAACAGAAATTACTCAAAATTTGACAGAAAGTAGAGAATTAGATCTTTTACTCACATGTGAAATTTCATTCATCTATCTGAAATAGTACTCAAGTTATAGGCTTTTTAAAAATTCAAAGTAGAAAAAGTACCACTTCCGGTTATCGGAAATCGCTCAAAAGTTGATACGGATCAACGATTTTGATAAAATACTTATATGTGAAATTTCATCAACCTAGATTTAACGGTACTCAAGTAATCGTGTTTACACACAGACACACAGACACACACATACACACACACACAGACACACAGACATACGGACAAGATTGCAAAATTATGTTTTTCCGTATCAGTGAGGTGTAAAACGTCGAGATTTGTAAAAATCTTGATTTTTTTTTGCACGATTACAATACTTTCTCTATACTTCGTATATACGAGAAAGTAAAAATAAGCAGAAACGCAATTGCAAGCATAAACGAAAAGAAAGATGCAAAAAAATATGCGATCTCAAACATAAATGTGTATATAACCAAAAACTTTGACGTAAACATGAACGCAAACAATAACGCATACGGAAACACTAAGGTAAACGTAACCACAAACACAAACATAAACGCAAGGATAATCATAACATAAACATAAAAGCAAACATAATAACATAAACACAGACAGAAATGCAAACATAAACGTAAATATAGAGAAAATTTTTAGGAGTGACTTCTAAACTGTTATTGTTTAAAAATAATGTATAGTATTCAGTATATTCAGTATATAAAATACACAAAAGGTATTATTTTTACCTACCACATTGCAATATATCAATCTAGGTTAATTATATAATGTTTACCAACATACAAAAATAAATAGTCTTCTATCAGTGGAAGTAATTGACACAAATGAATGTCATTTGTATAATTTTTTCAGAAAAATTAATGTTTTTGTGATGTGATTAATGTTTTTCGTCAATCAAAATGTTGAATTGTAAAATGAAATAAATTTTAAAATGATCAATATTGATTTCTCTAGAGATCAATTTAGATTTTATTACAAAAATGAACACTTTAAATAAAAAGATTACACAATGGTATAGAATTCGAGTTCTTTACTACAAGCATGTCATCCACAAGTCCGGAACATACATACTGAGAACCATAATCCATTTGAGATTTATTTATAAGATGGTGGCGCAATTCCAAACAAATTGAAAACATAAGAACACATGTGAACTATAGTCGATATTGTCAAATAATTAAAATTATTGCAGATACATGTACAGTCAGTGGTGACATGACAACATGTAGTGAATTTATATATATATATATATATATATATATATATATATATATATATATATATATATATATATATATATATATATATATTTATATATATATATATATATATATATATCACAACGCTTTGTGGTTTAGTTTTACTTACGGCCCTAAAAATCAAAGCAGTCCCCATAGTTTCATAAAATTCATTAAATAAAGCAATAGTTTCTAAAATCTCAAGTTTTATTTTCAATCCATTTACGACTGGAAATTTAGCATAAATAACACAAGTCATTTATTTTAGGTTATCAGCATGCTCATAAACCGTGTATACGAAGGTGGAATAATAAAATAATGGTTAACTAAATGATGAACAAAAAAACAGGTCCATTGATTGACCTTCAGCAGAAAGGTCACGCCGCGGACGAATTGTGCTTGCTTGTCAATGGAATTTTGGGCCATTATGCATACTAAATCTTGTCACGAGTGGCTTAGTGACATCTGACATGTACGAAGTTTGTGTGGCATGCAATATCACTAGGGTGTCTGACTTTTAAAATGCCACATTTGTATGTCAGCAGTGGCTTTGACATGCTGTCAAATATCTTGAAACGTTACTAAATATTTTGTTGTCGTTAATGAGCTCTACATCAACTACTCTACATTACAAGAAACTAGCAAAACAACAACAACAACAACCAAAAAGAACAACAAAATCAACAACAATGTACAGAAAGTATATAGTATTCTAGAGGACCCGTCACGTGCGTTACTGCGATCCCAGAAGAAAAGAAATTCAAGGAAACGCGTTACGATAACATTCAGTTGATACCGATGATGTATAGAATCGAGAACTAACTTTAGTCGAGCGCGCTGGGATGGCTGCGTTGTAGTTCTGCACATCACATTTTATAAAGCTTCCATCTGCACGGTTATGAATCGTGCATTTTAAAAACTGACTGAAGTACTTAATTGTAAAACCGCCGGAGCTATACTAGTAATAGTATATGGCACTATTTATAGCGAACGTAGGTGCCATAGTGCTCTCGTGAGAGACATTTTCCCTGATCACCCTGATGACGATGGGGGGGGGGGGGGGGGGGGGAAGAAGAGCAGCAGATGCAACTTTTTATGCAGTTTTATCTTTAAATTAAGACTAACTATTATCCTTGACCCTGTGTAGGACGCCCATTCAACGGCAAGTTTACATTAGACTGGGTTTTTAGATAAGAAAAACATCGAAAGGTTTAACTTAAGTTTAACTTAAGGAAAACATTGTTTGGCTTCTAAAGTGAATAGGGATAGTCCTATAAATAGTCCTATATATGTGATTATTTATTTTATCATAGCAGATCTAGCTAAAACAGTTCTTGTGAGAAACATTGGTTTGTTTACATTAGACTGGGTTTTTAGATAAGAAAAACATCGAAAGTTGCTAAGCAGGTTGTGTTTAATTTTAATTCATTAGTATGTAAGGAGTTTTGGGGGGTGTTACATTTTGATTGTAATGAAGAGTAGAATAAGTATAAGTGAGACACTAGCTTAGATTTTTTGGCCGTCTACTATATGCATTAATATATATATATATATATATATATATATATATATATATATATATATATATATATATATATATATATATATATATATATATATATATATATATATATGTATATATATATATATATATATATATATATATATAGGTTGATAAAATTTCAAATATATATCTATTATATGAAATTTGTAGTTCTGTAACAACTTTTCAGCGATTTTCGATAACCGGAAGAGGAACGTATTTACTTTCAATTTATCAAAAGCCTATGACTTGAGTATTATTTCAGATAGATAAATCAAATTTCACATGTAAGTAAAAGATCTAATTTTCGGTGAGCGGACCTTTGACCACAGGTGCTTTGACCATAGGGGGTGGTGACCATAGGGGTTTTGACCACAGCGGGGCTTTGACCATAGGGGGTTTGACCATAGGGGGTTTGACCATAGGGGGTTTGACCATAGGGGGTTTGACCACAGCGGGGCTTTGACCAAAGCGGTGCTAATAATCTTTTTTCTACGAGATTCTATTCTATTTTTAAAAGTTCAAGTAATTAAAAATCATGTCTATATTTCGAGATATATAAGAATATTCGAGAAAGTTTAGGGCAGATCACTCCCGGTTTATTTGTTTTTGTTGTTTGTATGTTTTTTATTTTGTGTTGCCAAACGCGTTTATTTAATTAATCTCCGAAAAAAGCGCCAATATCCTTAAAATGGTAGTTGCGCCCCCCCCCCCCTCCTTGCTCCCCCTGTGTACGTTACTGTACAATGCATACTATAGAAGAGAATATTTAGGCGAACTCTTAATTGCGCCCCAGTCTGCGGCCCTGTCAACGTCTCCCACTTCTTGATCCGGCCATCGATTGTGTGCCATCGTGTCAGTTTTACAGCTTTTAAACTTTATCAGAGGTATAAAACAATAAATAGAAACCACCAGTAAAATTGACAAATCTCTGTAACTGTGTAATTAAATAAATAGTTAAGCATTTAAAAAAAAATACAAGATTGGAAAATAAAAAGCTTTATTTTCTTCAGTATGAATGGGAGGTAACGTATATTTGTTCTGGATGAAAAATTTGGATGCTGTATGTTAGAGAACATAGTTTGAATAGAAGGCATGGATCTGTATGTCAAAAGAAGATTTTATGTGATATAATGAGGATAAAGTGTGTAAGTAATGAGAGGGGATTGTGTAGTGAGAGTGTTGAGTGTTGCGAGTCGCATTATTTAGCGTGTTGTATGTGTAATGAGCTAGTATGTGCTGGTATGCTTGGGCTTTCGTATTTAGTCTGTTGTGTGTATTATGTGTTATTGTTTAGTGTGCACCATGCAGTGTTTGATGTGTAACAAATCGTGTTTGGTGTGTAGAGTATTTTTTCTTTGTGTTGTTAAGTCTATTTTATAATATATAATGTAAAATGTGACATGTAGTGGGGGTATATTCTGTGTAGTATGTAGTGTGTAATGTGTTGTGTGCGGTGTGTAGTATGAGGTTATGTGTAATTCTACATTATACACGTATAACAGCCTGGCTATACTTAGAAAGACATACATTTTCCTAGAAATACCCAGCTATCTCTTAAGTGACAATTCACTTGATTCCCACATGACGTAAGCAGCCCCCCCCCCCCCCCCAACCCCTTACCATATCCCTGTCGTCTAATCGCAAGAGACGCCGAACGTCAACCACGTTTGGATTTGTGGGGATTAGTGGGGATTAGTGGGGAGTAATGGAGATTTGAGGGGAGTGATAACAGCTACCCGAATCTTTGAATCTAGGGTTAGCCCAATCGCACTTTTGTAATACCGTAGGCGATTTAAAGCCTGTAATGACACATCTTTTAATGGTATAATCTCTAAAAAAGGGATCGCCTGTTTATGACTGAAGATATGGACATAACATTAGCAACAATTGATTCTGGGCGTAATTTCACATTTCTATCTGAATATATAGCAATATAAGAGGGGTTTAACTGCCGGCTAGTGTACTGACCAATTGAACTTGCATATTTTATCAGGCGGGTTAGAGTTGATTTCCAGGTTGAAATTACCAATTAAAATGCACAACATGCTGTCTTTTGATCTGTTTTATTCACTTTCTAAGGTCTAAACACATATTACTTATTAAATAAGTTAACAATTTATTATACTTATCAGATATTTATTTTCTAAAATTAGTTGTACTTGAGTCAAGTAGCTATGAGGGATAGGTCACATTATGTCTCACCCCCCCCCTCCCTTACCTGCCCTCATATGTAACAAATGATAAAGACACACCTGCGTACCTATACAGCTTAGGTAATGTTGAGTTCAAGCGCCATGAGAAGTTTTTTTTTTATCACCGTACATGTCAGCTACTTCCTACGTCAGAGCAACGAATACCACCCTGCGTCTACACAAATCACAGATAAGGTTGACGTGAAGTTTGCTCTCAGCGTTGATTTGTTTGTTTAGAGAACATATCTGAGTAACAGCGTTTGTAAGTGTCACTGGTTTATGTAATTGGATGTCTAGTAATACTTTGACTAATGTATTATTTTTTTGGGATATATGGATATATGAATACATGGATATATGGATATATGGATATATGGATATATGGATATATGGATATATGGATATATGGATATATGGATATATGGATATATGGATATATGGATATATGGATATATGGATATATATATATATATATATATATATATATATATATATATATATATATATATATATATATATATATATATATATAAAGCAATGTATGTCTGTGTGTCTGTGTGTCTTTTATGCATTACTACACCTCTTATCACATCGCCGTGAAACTTCGGGAAGTTTTTGAGAATATTCCTGGGGAGGTTTCTGCGAAAAAAATTTTTCAAATTCGCAGGGGTGGCGCCCCGACAGGGCGCGATTTGTTTTTTCTCTATATATATGGTATATAAAAATAAAAGTCGATTGTGGTCTCACAACGTTCATCCGATAGCCATCAAACTTAAGGGACTTGATTAGAACACTCCAGGGAAGGGTTCTGTAAAACAATCATTTTTAATTTCGCATGGGCGGTGCCACGGGAGAGTGCAATTTTTCTTTATGTACGGTATATAGAAATAAAAGTCGATTTTGGTTTGACACCGTTCATCCGATAGGCATGAGACTTTGATGAGTTCATTAGAACACTCTAGGGGAGGGTTTAGCAAGGTCGGCGCCACGGGAGTTGCGATTTTTCTCTACATGTGGTATATAAAAATAATAAAAGTGAATTGCAGTGACACTGTTCACACGATCGCCATGAAACTTAGGGAAGTTGCTAAAAATATATCCGAGGAGGTTTAAGCAGAAAAAAATTCACATTCGCAGGGGTGGCGCCCCAGCAGGGCGTCATTTGTTTTTTTCTCTATATACTGTATATAAAAATAAAAGTCTATTCCGGTTTTACACCTTTCATCCGATCGCCATCAAACTTTGGGAAAGTTGATTAGAACACCCCAGGGAAGGGTTCTGTACAAAAATAATTTTTATTTTCGCAAGGGCGGCGCCACAGGAGGGTGCAATTTTTCTCTATATAAAAAATAAAAGTCGATTGCGGTTTCACGGCGTTATTCCGATCGCCATCAAACTTTGGGGAGTTGATTAGAACACTCCAGGGAAGGTTTCTGTAAAAAAAAAAATCTTTTTTTTTTAAATTTCGCATGGGCGGCGCCATGGGATGGGGGGGGGGGGATTTTCTCTATATACAGGTATATAAAAATAAAAGACGATTGCGGTTCGACACAGTGTATCCGGGTGCCATAAAAACTTTAGGGAGTTGATGAATACTCCCGAGAAGGTTTCTGGGGTTGGACGGGGGGTGAGTGGTGGTGGGAGGGGGGATTTAATTTTGCATGGGCGGCCCCCGGCACGGTGCGATTTAGCGCCCTGGTCTTTCCCGAGAGTGCTATGGCGACTACGTTTGGTCTAAACAGTGTGAAGGACAATGGATAGGATGGGGCGTTACAAACGCTGACTAAATTGAATCAGGCGTGTCCGCCGGCACCCTGGTATGATGCAATTTGGATGCAAAAAAAAAAAAAATCAGTTTCCATCCCCAAAGGCTCAATTGGGCCGCTGAAGGCCATGTAATATGTTTTATTTTAATAATAAGAAACATTAACCAAGTTTAGATTATTAACTGGGATGTTTCATTTTGTCCGTAAAAAATCCAAAGAGTTTCGTCACTTTGCGAATGATGCTATTAGCATCTATTTTTAGACAATACAATCAGAAATTGAGATCGAGCATGTAATAATAGACCATTAGTAACGCTAACAAATTGCATCAGTCACACTGATGTTTAAAACACGTCAAATAATTTTTTTACGTGCTAAAGAAAAAAATCATGTTCATTTGTGTCACTTTAACGAATGACGCAATCTGCATTATTGTTAACAGGATGCTATTTGGCACGATGGCACCATTTAGTTTTAAGGAGCCAGGGGCCGTACGTGGCGCCTATGCGGTAGTGTAATCGAGGGGGGGGGGGGTGTGCTCCTGAGAGCGCCCCTCTACGTCCCTGACATGGGTGGTCACCGAATTGTGTTCTACCTGATTATTTCGGTGAGGGATTAACGTACACATAAGGTTTTCACGCGGTAGTGTAGGTAAACCCGTGTCCCGGTGTTTATGATCCAAGCGCAAGCATTGTTTACATTTAAATAACTCACTTTTAGAAAACAAGAATATAGGATTGGTAACGTATGGATGAAACGCTTCTTCTATCCCCGCGGCAACGCGCGGGGACGGGTACGCTAGTATATATATATATATATATATATATATATATATATATATATATATATATATATATATATATATATATATATATATATATATATATATATATATATATATATATATATATATATATATATATATATATATATATATATATATATATATATATATATATATATATATAATTGATTTAAACCAAAGCCTAAACTTCTAAACATAACTTCTACCTAGACCCACGAACATTACTAAATCTGTTTTTTTTCTTTATCTGCCTAAATAATCCCAGACTTTTCTAGTTGGGCATCTTGTCCCACTTCTCAACACAGCTAGTTTGCTTTTAAAAATCTTCGTTGTAATTAGCACAAAACAGACAAACATGATTCAATCAAATTATAAAATGAATAAAGAGCTTAACGTAACAATTATCCTGTTGTTAGCTTAAGCTCTTTATTCACGTTGATCCTGCCCAAAAGATTGTGAAGTTACAAAATAATGTTTTTTAGGCCCATCTCTGAAGAGGCGTCGCGAGGTGGAGGGCGGGGGTGCGGAACGCACCTGGTGACACCATTTAGGGGGGGGGTGACATGACACCAAGACAAAAAAAAATTGAGAGATACATAGAATAAATATGTATTTTGCCAGTTCAATAATCGTTAATTAGAGTTAAAAAGTATTTTAAGTACATAATTACGATAGCAAAGAGGAAGGGTCGGGCGACACCATGAGGGAAACATGCTAACGATAGAGAAAACAATGTCGTAACAACGACTATAGATGAACATCATTAGTATTAGATGTGAGCACTTTGAATTTTTTTACCGGGGGGGGGGGAGGACATCAACTACAAAATGTACAGAAAAAATAAGAGGGTGGGGGGTGACACCATGAAGTGACCCAACGGGTAACACCCGACCTAGCGACGCCACTGTTTGTTTATACAGTTTAAACTAACGAATTGCTTGCGGGGGGAGGAAGTCATAGACAACGTTTGGCTTGTGGTTTGATGACTTATGCGGGTACATTGAGAGTTTGGTCTAAAAAAAAACACAAAATAATCGATGTCCCACTTCTCCATATCCCATTTCTCACCCCCCCCCTCCTTCTAGATTTAACCGTTCGCTGCGTATGTTGTAGATTTTTACATATGGCATATTCAAGAAGTAGATGAGCTCTACTTCATCTTTCCCATGGAACATCTGAAACAGGAACTCCCCCTCACCTCCCCCCCCCCTTCACACGTTTATGCCTACACATTTGTTATGACTGGAATACAGAGCTTCGTCGACTTATATTTTTCCCAATATTTAGAAGATTTATGAATTCGAAAAATGTATTGTATATTTTTCTTTAAACTGCAAACTGTAGATCTAACTATTATCACATTAAAAAAAATTCACTCTTGTTTTTTTTCCCATTCGATAGGTTGTCAATACAAACAAAAAAGTTAAACATTTTAACCTTATCTTTGGTCTCAAGTCAAAGTCACAGTCACGTTTGTTTGTCTGTCATAAATTTTCCTCTTGCCTTTAGCTACTGTTACATTATATAGAACTAAATTCGCTCTTTTTGGTTTTACTGTAAAATTTAGTTTCGGGATCGTGTGTATTATATATAACATGAAAGGTCGAAAATAGAAGTTGGTAATTTTCTTGTGTAGTATGGGTTACAGTGGCGTACACTGGATACTGTAACAGGAGAGGTTTGTTATATTTCAATGTATAGATAACAATTTGTAAACTTATGTAAATTGTGGGCACCACCATGTGTATTGGGCTAAAAAAACGAAAAGATGACGATGATGTAAAGATAAATGAGTATATCTACATATTTGACACGTAAAAAAACCATGCTTGCCCCCAGCCCCCGCTTTGAGCTTTAGAAGAGATTTGAGATTTGACATAATTAATGTAGTAAAAGTTCATATTGATAAGGAGTACACACAGATAAAATGTATGTATATGTATATGCATATATATATATATATATATATATATATATATATATATATATATATATATATATATATATATATATATATATATATATATATAATGTGTTACAGACACAGGTAATTAAATAGAATAATTACAGAAACAGTTGATGAAATGAAATATAACATTGATACAAGAATGTTTTCTATCTGTAGAAAGTAAGTGACCTCTAACCCTAACAATGGTCGGACGAATTTAAATCGTCCTATGTTTCCGATAGACAAGCACATTTTGGGGAGGTGGGTGGGGGGGGGGGGGAGGGTGGGTTCCTAACTGGAATGAGTAACATAATGTCAAATAAGTTGTAGTCTGTGGTCAACCAGTCTGTCAAAGTAGTCGTTAAATGTAATATATTGGCATATTCAAGTATTAAGTTCATGGTTTTAGTAAAATTAAATGCTGTCTAATCTTGTATTCTGTAATTTCATCGCATGTGTTTTCTTTTTTCATTTAGTATTTGAACATCCTCTAGTTATGCCTTTATGGAGAGAATGGACTAGAGAGAGACATGGATATCTACTCTCGTGGAAATAATAATACAACATATTCAAATTTAAATAGTGCACGTACTGATTAATGATATTGAGAGATACAATTAGATGTGCACCGAATGTTTTATTTTTTATCATCGTGGATTGGCGGATTGACAGTAATGGATTCCCAATACAAGCATTTTGAATCTGAGGTTAATTTAGGTGGTAGGCTGAATTCATCTCTTGTGGTTATACGGGTACGGCAATACTACGTCAAAATGAATTCTTTAAATACAATTTTTTTTCTAATTGGTTTAGAAAAGCTCCAGCTCAACTTTCTTATTCTTCTTATTTTTTTAACTCGAAACTTAATTCACGAAAACTTAATCGTAAACAGAGTTTCTTCCAGGCATCTCGCTATACCACCCTCCCCGCGAACGAAATATAATTTACATAGAAAACAAATACTTTTACCACTGTCCGCCGACCCCACATAAATATCAAGTGACCCCCCCCCCCCCCCTCCCACGGAAAAAAGTCTGGAAGAAATAATGATTGTAAACACTCGCAGTTGATGTAATAGAACGATATATATATATATATATATATATATATATATATATATATATATATATATATATATATATATATATATATATATATATATGTGTGTGTGTGTGTGTGTATGTTTAGCACGTCAATGGCTAAGCCACAGAGAAAGTATGGCGAAGGAATCGAACAATTTTACATAAAGCACTCGTCTGTTGTCTAAGTTATTATTTTTTGTAAAACCTTTGCCATTTGTAAAGGTTGGATGAATCATACAAGCTCACTAGTTCACAGGTAAGTTTCAATCTATGAATCTATGCCACCTTACTATTTCGTCATCGCTCGCAGATACAATTGAAACATTGACTTGCTTCTAGACCTGTAATATATGATATACATTGCATAGTGCACTTAAATATTGATTTGACTGTAACCTTGTGTTTGATGCACATGGTATAGTACTTTTAAATATTGATTTCATTTTAGACTTGTATTTGCTATTCATGGTATAGTACCTTAAAAAATTCATTTCTTTTTAGACTTGTAGTTGCTACACATGTTAATTGTTAAAACATTAAAATATTAATTTGATTTAAGATTTGTAATACATGTTTATAATATCATGCACTAAAACACTCACACCACTATAGGCTTGTTTTGCTACACAAGTTATAGTACACTAAAACATCGACTTTAGACTTGTATTTGCTAAACAAGTTATAGTACACTAAAACATTGATTTGACTATAGTCTTGTATATTATGCACATGGTATAGTACACTTAAATATTGATTTCATTTTAGACTTGTATTTGGTACTTATGCTATATCAAATTAAAGCATTGATTTGATATTTGTAACATGTTACATATAGTAAAGTGCAATATAACATTGATTTGAATTTAAATTGGTAATATGCTGCACAAGATATAGTTACACTAACAGTCTAACACATGATTTAAATGTAGACTTGTTGCTGGTAGTATAGTACATATACTAAAACATGCTTTGAATGTAGTCTTGTACTTGCTGCTGGTAGTATAATATAATACACATTAAAACATAGATTTGAGTGTAGACTTGTATTTACTGCTCATCCTGTAATACACCAGCACGTTGACGCTAGAGCTCAACGTTTCAGTTAAAAACGACATCTCGTACAACAAGAGCGCCACGTCAAAATACTCCCCGTACACCGACATCCCGGGTACGAACCCAACCGTCGACAAGGTCGCCGACGTCGGCGCCAGACAGGCGATGAAGATGACGGACACAACCACCAGCATCACGGCGACTTTTTTCTCTTTGTTGGAGATGTTCTTGTCTGACGTCATGGATTTCCTCGTTTTTCCAATTTGTTGTAGTTGTATTCCAGTGATGGTGGTGCAGGCGATGATGGTGGTGAAGGTTACTGATGGTATTAACAAGTCTGTGACTATAAACGATACATGACTGACGTCGTATGGGTTGATACGCGCATACGAACCCAGCACTGTCATGTTCGTTGTGGGGTCAGTTATCCAGCTCAGGTAAAACACGAAATACGTTGGAAACAAAACAGGTAGCATTACGATGTAGATCCCAACATTAAACATTAAAGCGACTTTACACGTTATAATTTGTTTGACTTTTAAAGGGACTAAAACACACATACATCTTTCAAAAGCTGCGAATGCTGTTATACACCCACACACCCTTATGAAATATGTGTGGGGGTTTAAACCAAGTAGTACAACCAAGTCGATTTCTACGAAAGGTAAACGGGCGAGTCGTAGTAGCTTTAAGCAACTAACAACAGCATAAGCCAGCAAAGCTCCGATGTCGCTGATGGCTAAAGCTGTTAGCGTGACGTTCACACTCTCCTCGTAGCCTTGTTTATAGAACACAAGTATGTTGAGGATATTCCCGATTATACCGGGAATTCCCATTGATTCACAAATAGCAATGTTGATATACTTTATGTGTTCCATTACATACGGGTGGATTAAAAACTTTGGACGGCTCTCCATTGCCATTTGTGTAAGCTGATCTTAAAGCAAGGCAAAAAAAGCTTATTTAACTGGAGGCGTTATTTTGTTATCTAACTTCTGCTTCTCTATTTTAAAAACAGCGAATACAATTAAATCTTACTTATCTAGAAATAGGGTATACTTATGAAATGTTATGCTGTTAAATATTTATATAAATGGAATATTTGTTTTTAACATATGGAAATACCAACAAACCCAATTAGTTGGATTCAAATCCTTATCATAAAGAGATTCCTACCCTAGTTGTTTATTACTTTAAAAAATATTTCAGTCAGGTGGAATGACAAAGCTCTAATTACCCTCAAAGACATTTTAAAAAAGATAATTAAACATCGTAGTTGAACAAAAAATTTACTTATCGCAAATAGTCTTTAAGTGGTTAAACTAAATATATATTGAAAAAAAAGAAGATTAAGAGAAACCCGAAAAAAACGCGATAAAAACGAAAAAGGAAAAAGTTTTAATTAATAAATCTTAGCTAGGATAATTGCATGCTCTACAGGCAAAGAAGAAAGAAACTACGACAGTGTTTCATTATTTTTGTTTTTGTTTTAAATAAAAGCCCAGCTTTAATTAGCACGTGCCTTCGTCCATCGATTTCCCGCTCAGACGTCTAATTAAGAAGGTGACTAAGCGAAAAATGTAGGCCTACGTCACCTACCCTTACTAGTCATTTTAATTATTGAACTTTCCACTGTAACGCAATTATTTTTTTTTTCGTAGATTGTTAGTAAGATATTATAATTGAATTCTTGGGCCAAACAACAGATAGTTTTAACCTGTAAGTATTTTACAATTTAATTTTAAATTTACATAAATTCCATAGAGTACATGGATTATAATATAGACTCGTTTAATCGCACTTACGTTTTTTGTTTGCCGTTTTTGTTTATTTATTTACTTTATCTTTTATCACGTGAATCTAACCCATAAATTCATTTCCTTTGTCTTCAAGATGTAAATCTAAATAATAAATTTCTTTACTTTGTCTTTCATGATGTAAATCTAACCCATAAATTAATTTACTTTGCCTTTCATGATATGAATCTAACCCATAAATTCGTTTTCTTTGTCTATCATAAAGTGAATCTAACCCATATATTCATGTACTTGGTCTTTTAGAAGTCTTCGATGAAGTTTTGGCAGATTGTTTTTGATCATCGGAAATATGTTTTTTTTTCAAAAATATTTTACTGTTTGCTTGTGTTTATTGAACGAACCTGTTACATGTAGAGCTTTTGGTTCTTCACTGAGAAAGATGCAGACTGATTGTGTAAGAGATATAAACAATATCAGATGAACACATTACTAGTAATCTATCCGGAGACTGGCGTTAGGGACAGGTTAGGCTACTGTAAAATATTTAACAGTGAAGCCCCATAATGACATAGTGAAAATATTCGTCTGACTGGTATAGACGCCCCATAATGACATATAGACGCCCCATAATGACATAGTCATAAGTCATCTGACAGTGAAACAGACTCGTGGGCATCTCGTGCTAGTGACTGCTAGGGAATGGACACTTTTGTCCATTTAATGGCCAGCATAACCCCAGCCTATAAACCGGGTACTGATGACATTTAGTCAAGCCAAACGCCCGGGATACAACGACCATTTTTACTCGTCTTATGTAAAGGAGTTTTGATTTATTTTATTTTTATATTTTCAGTTACTAACCATTCAATCTCATTTGCATTACATATTTATACACTGTCTTTCATAAATAAGATTTTAGATGACCGATGTTAATAAATATTTCGTTGTAAAAAATAATTTTATTTTAATGTATCGAGTTCGAATCCAGGTTCGTGTAAGTAGAGCGTCCCTAAATCCAACTGACTCACGTTAAGGAAAGTAAAGGCGAGTAGGCATAGTACTGACCGCATTATCTCTGCATAATATGCCCAGGTCAACTAAATCAGGTGAAATCTATTTCACCTGCCACATAGACTCCTCTTTATTTGCTTTTTTACGCCACTAATAATTCATATTTTAAATTTCTTAAGTATAATACTACGTTAATTTTTTAATAGTCTAGGTTCACTCGTACATATGTGATTGAACTGTAATAACAACACAGTTCAAAGAGGTAAACCTTTAAACATAATTTTATTCTTGAAACAAAATCACAGTTTTAATTTCAACACACAACAAACGGTACAGTGATTATCCTAAAGACATAATCCGGTTCAAATGTTACACTTACAAAGTTACGCCTAACAACTGAACGGCTTATTTGTTTTGTTTACCTAAATGGCGTGTCTATTGTTTATGTTAACGAAGGATGCTATTCTATGTCTCACATCACAGTCGCTTTTAAAGCTTTAACTTAAACATGGATCTGATGGTGTACTTGTATCTACTGCTCATGCTGTAGTACACCAGCAGGTTGACGCTGGACGTCAGGGTTTCCGTCAGATACGACAACTCATACAGCAACAAACCCACGTCGAAATAGTTCCCATTGACAGACAGCTCTGGCATGATTCCAACAGCCGTGCGCGTCGCTGCAGTCGGCATCAGACAGGCGATGAAGATGACGGACACGATGACCAGCATGATGACCAGCTTCTTTTCTTTGGTGGAGATGTTGTTTCGTGTGGAGATGGATTTCCTTAGCGCTCCAACGTGTTTGAGTTGTATACCGGTGATGGTGGTGCAGGCGATGATGGTGGCGAAGGTAACTGATGGTATCATCATGTCCGTGACTATGAACGATACGGTGCTGACGTCAGATGGGTTGACCCGTGCTGCTGAAGTAAGAACGGTCAAGTTCGTGGAGGGGTCGGTAACCCAGGTAAGGTAAAAAACGAAATAAGTTGGAAACATAACAGGTAACATCACGATGTAGATCCCAACATTAAACACTAACGCGACTTTACACGTTATAATTTGTTTGACTTTTAAAGGGACTAAAACACACATACATCTTTCAAAAGATGCGAATGCTGTTATACACCCACACACTCTTATAAAATATGCATGTGGGTTATTACCCAGTAGAACCACTAAATCAGTTTCTGTGAACGGTAGACGCGCAAGGTTCAAAAGTTTTATACCGCTAACAACAACATAGGCGAGTAAAGCTCCAATGTCGCTGATGGCTAAAGCTGTTAGCGTGACGTTCACACTCTCCTCATAGCCTTGTTTATAGAACACAAGTATGTTGAGGATATTCCCGATTATACCGGGAATTCCCATAGACTGGCATATTAAAATGTTTAAATATTTTACATAATCCATTATAGTGGGCGAGATTAAATTTTTTCTTCCCATAGTATTTCCACAATTTGGTACTGATAGATCTATTCTATCTGTTAATTTAACGCTGCACAAATGCCATCAGAAGCATTATCCTTATCCTTATTCATTTTGTAAAACGTCCCACAACTTTTAAAAGTCTCATGTATTAAACAATGTCTCTGGTCTTTAGTACGAACACATTTAGACTGAGTTTTGAATGTGTGTTAAAATTGAAAATATGAATGCAGCCATAAATTCTTAGAGCTCAGACATCGTTGTTTCGACTAAATAAATTATTTAGAATTGTTACAGTTAACATTTAAAACAAAATAAACATGGATGCTCAAACCCACTACTGTGTATTAAAATAACCGTTTTGGTGTAATCAATACAAGAAAATAAAATATTTTATTTTGTTTGTTGTTTATTCTAGACCACGAGATTCATGTTTAAAATTGTACCCTTACAGGAAATTAATTCGAGGAAATTACGGCATTTATAAATTAAATTTTTATTTACTTGCAAAGAAAAAGGTTTTTAAAACAATTACAAATAGTGATTTGTGTTAACCGTTCTATTTTTTAAATCCATGATCTTTTCATTTTTAATGTTTTCTACATTGAATCATCCTTGTCGAAGTCTATACTGAAATGACAACATTTAACGAAAATTATAGTATGAGATTTCTCTTCATTCGCAACTATCTACAGAGGCTTGTAATTTCAACCAGACGAGATAGTCATTATTTACAGTAGCTTGTAATTTTACAGACGACATACTTAAATTTAAAAAAAAAGAAATTACCTAGATTCTAGCACTTTAATGTTGTTGTTTTTTAACTACGTCTAATTTTGCCTGTGAGAAAAAAACAAGCTGTACTGAGATCAGCTAACCGTTCTTAAAACTCGTTTTTAAAACTTATTTCAGTTCTGTTACTAAAAGCGCCTGTTATATGCCATAAACTTGCTATCATTGTATTGCACAGTTTAAACGTTTTGAAAGTATTGTTTAAAATGGAAATATTTGTCAGTTAAAACATATAGCTTTTGTCGTTAAACTAAAAAAAGTACATTGTTTTCATGAGTTTAAACTATAACGTATAAAACTATTTACTTTTGTTAAACTTCGAATTTTAGTGCATTCTGTGACGTTAGCTGTAATGTCGGTGGCGTAATCATTCAAAACCGATACAGCACAAAGTGGTGTGCTATCAATGTTAACATAAGGTTGCCAGGAGAAACATTTGGTTGCTAAGGAACACTAATTTACCCGGAGACTGATTCAATGATTTTTGCATATTTTAGAGCAAGAAATTCCTAAAAATATTTCTAGATTTAAATTTCATTATTATTTTTAAAAGCACAAAAACAACAAATAATAATCATGTGTATTTATAGTAATTAAAATGAAGACAGTAAAATGGCATTAAAACTAGATTAAAATAATTATTAGGGGATGCAACTTTGCCGCTTCCGACGGCTTAGTTCACTGTTGCCCCATCATCATCTGTGAAGCCAATAGTTGACATTGTGGCGACCCATGGCCAGACACAAAAACGACCGTGGGAAAATGTTTGCTGCAATACTGATCTAGAGTTCCGTGTATCCTTAATTTTCCATGACCCAAAAAAAAAACAGTTGCATACCACTGTTATCAGATTAAATGTGCCGATATATTTTTTTTAAAGAAAAATGTTTTTTTTTTGTTAGCTCTTTTAGATTGGGTAATTACTAAATTGGTGTTAGAAAATAAAAGTAAAAAAAAGAAGATACGCTGGTACATAAATATGTAGGCCTACATCTTATAGTTATGTACTTTTATGCTTTGCTCTGTGTGCTATTACTGATATATATCTTGTGATTAGTTTTATGCTTTGACCAAATTAGGCTAGGTGTCCATTGGCGCTTGTTGAACTATGGGCGTCATAAAGACTGAAGTCGGGATCTGAACTTAGGACTTACGACATAGCATCGTGCGCTCTACAACGTGACCAAGCCCACTTTAAACAAACATTTCATAAATATTTTTCTAAATTAGTAGTGGCGTGTATTTTAGATAAAAATTAAATTAAACGATTAAACATTCACAACATATTTATAATACATAATACAAAACTATCGAAAGAAAATTATTCATAAACTAAGTTGGATTAATATAAAAATTTTCAAATAGCAATTCCAAATATGTATTAGGCAGTCCTAGCTTAGAAATGCTTCCATGAATTTATTTTCAATGAACTAGTGTTTCTACCAGTTTTTGAGAAAGGCCTATATATTTTCATTCATCTCTTAAACCTTATTTTGGTCGTCTACATATTTTCTTTGTGCAAAGATTCAATGACAATCATAGGCAGTTTGAGATGAAAGTAAATCTTCTTTTTACTTCATTCTCCCATTATTTTGTTTATTTTTTAACATTTTTGTCTTTGCTCACTTTAAAAATAAATAAAAAATTCTTTGACTCATCTAGAATCAACATGTGATTAGACCACAAAATATTACGTAACATTGCAGCACAGTAACATAAACATATAAAAAATAAATTCCATCCATAAATGTCGACCAAAACATAAATAAACATATTATAGCATATTCACACAAACTAATACACTTTACAGCAATACATGACAAAGTGAAACTTATCAACCACGACCCATGCTTCTGATAAATTATACATTGTTTTCACAATAATCTTTTTTAAACCAAAAATATTTGTAAACAATTATTTTGATGATTTGATGACATGTAATGCAATATAGAAAAAAAAACGCCTAAAAAAACAATAGAAAATTAAATAACCTCTATACATCTATCTATCTATATACTAATAAAACTCAAGTTTGTTTACATGTTTGAATAATTTTTTTTTTTTTTTTTTTTTTTTTTTTTTTTGCTTTTCTGTAGAGAACAATTTTTGTTTTTAAACAGACTGAAATCACAAATTAATTTAAAGACGTTAATTAATTTATTGATATATTCATTGGTAGATTAACCACGCTAATTAAAAAATAATTTCAGAACAATGACTTTATAATGACTTCACATGATTTATTTACTTTTTATAACAAAAAGAGCGGCTTCCATACAAGATTTTGTTGCCCATTCAAAAGTATAACGCATTATATAGCTAATTTTCTGTCGGCTATAGCTTTAACGATACGTCCGTTTGCTATTTTTATTACGTTCCAACACTAATATAAATTTTTAACAGTCCTTTTCATTTAAGTTAAAGTATACAATAAACTTCTCTAGATCTAGAATCTAAAGATCAGCTGTCGAAGGAAGTTATAGATCTAGAATCTTGGTCAGACCAAAATTAATTAGTTAAAAATAAAAACATTATAAAATCACAATAAATTATTGAATTTCTTTATTAAACTATTTTAGTCCTTAAATATTTGATATAAATCTTTGCTTTTTAGCTTCAAGAATAATCTAATTCAAGAATACAAGTGATTTATCTATGTAGGTTCGAGATCTAAAACTACAAGAAAACTCGACTTAACCAAACCAGTCGTAGAATCTAGATAACTCTATCTCTAGAT
The DNA here is from genome assembly GCF_028476545.2 of Physella acuta. Lineage (NCBI taxonomy): Eukaryota > Metazoa > Mollusca > Gastropoda > Physidae > Physella > Physella acuta. The sequence goes on from NW_026733638.1 coordinate 151,294, forward strand.
AACAATGAGTTTCTTTACTAAACTATTTCAGACCTTCATCATTTTATATAAATCTGTGTTTGTTTAGCTATGGAATAGACTAATTTAAAATAACATTTAATTTGTAATAATACTAGATCTAGGGCCTATTCGCGTAAATCAAGTTTCTTAAGCAGACTCAAACTATTAATATACAGCACAAAAACATCATTGACGTGAAGAGCCTAGATAGCTAAGGTGTTTGTGCGGGTGACACGGGTTCTAGACACATCACGTCAATTTTTTTTTTCAAATTTTGTTTTTAGATGTGAATGATAAAGTTGCCTATCGGAACTTAGCAGGATACAGGGCAGGTGAAGTAGAATTCACCTGTTTCTTTGTCGTCAGCATATGACGTGGATAGTGTGGTTAGAGCCATGCTCGGCCGAAATCATTTTTTAAACAATTAAACATGTCTGAGGCTTGGCGTGACACTGGGCAGGTAAAGTAGAGTTGGGTAGGTGTATAGTCCGCCTGTGACGTAAGCATATGAAGAGAACGTGTGGTCAGACCTATGCTCAGCCGGAATCAATGTTTTTAAAAGACAAAAACGTCTGAGTTGTGACGTCTTTTTGAATGTGGAGTCTGGTTTTTTGAGACGATAAGTGACAGACGTGATGTTTTTTATGGATGACCCCGGAAACCCACAGTTATCCAAAGGATGACGGGTAGTCGAGTATTATATATAATAACCTCCAATCTTTGTATTTTTCTGTTGTTCTTTGGTCAGGTAACATCCATTCACGACTTTACAACGCCAATGTGCCATGTGAGTTATCTGTTTATGTAAAGATACAAAACATTATCAGCATCCTCTGCTAACTTAATGTATTGAAAATGGCTGTCACTGATTGTACTCAGAACATGTATAACCTGTTCTAGTGATTGGATGGGCTGGGCATTTTCACTTTTTTCTGCAAGGATTGTCGACTTAACTTTTTATTTATCACCCCAGTTAAAATAAAGCATTTCCTGTTGCTGAAAGGAACTTAACACTGTGTTGGACCTAGATGCAAGCAAAGTGCTTACACTGTTATTTATTTTTTTTCCCCTTGCTCCAGCAGACACTTCTCGGTATTTGTTTTTACTAAGAGTTAAGTATCTGTTACGGGTGTGCACGGATCTTATCTTAGCCATATACGATTGTCAGTCTTTTTAGACTGACTGAAGGGGTCGAGGGCGGTCACAATTCCTCAACTACTCAAGCAGTAGTTGCAACTGTGAACAGCTATCGCTGTGGGAATACGCCCACAAATCCCTCGAATTAGAGAAGAGTAACCAGGTACTTGTAGTAGTTGTACTTTGGTGACTGCACTGTACAAGCGGCTAATAACTATTCTTGATTTTTTAATCTAGACGACGCCTGCCTTGGAGCAATCTTAGATAGGATGTTCCGTCACGATACTATCGAGCTTACGATAACCTCCACAAACTCTACGATCAACTCAACATCTCGATACTTTTAAATCTCGATTACTCGACTGATTACACTCAACATAACATAATCTTAACTCCAAGAAACAAACAACTACGCAACATACTCGACTATCAACAACAAACTTCGATACAGTAGAACCACAAGTTTTGATACGCCAGAATTACGATACCACCTCACCAAGCTTTGCTCCCAGCCAACCTAGACTTAAACCAACTCAGCAGCATCTCATTCCGTTCCTTTCTAAATTCGTCAATACCGTTCAAAATCTGGATGATACTTCAAACTAATTAAAAACGGAGTTATGTCATTCAATAATGGAATTTCTAAGAAAATTACAAGATTTTTTTTCTTAAAATAGTGTGTGGGGGAGATAGCTATCATAATCATTCTTTATAAAGCTTTTGGAAACCGGCTTGCCTAGCTGAGTAGGTTTTGATCAAAATCCCTAGCTAGTAAAAGAAAATTCACGACACTGCCATTTCATATTGGAATATCCAATTGCATTTATGTAATCCACTATACATTTGCAGCATAACACCAAATTTTCAAAAGTATGCAATGCTGAGATATTAACTGTAATTTTCACCAAATCAAGCCTGGTCACATGTAACATTTAGCACAGATATAGCAGGTTTCAAATGTCTTTTACTTGGGCAGATGAGGCTCGTTAGCTGGGGAAAGCCACTCTTCTAGGAGAGACAACTCCAAAATCAAACATCTGCTGCCTTGTTCTTGTTGGACAAAGGGTATGTAAGCAAATCCAAAAAGAAAAGCAGGCTGAAATTGAAGTCAACGGCCTCAACGGCGTATAACCAGTTGACAAGTATACATAATTTTGGTGGAGGGAATCTCCTCCAACACTAAAATTAAGAACGAAGTAGATGAAGATATGTCATTTACCTAATTTGTTTTACTATTAAAACACAAGGGTTATCGAAAACATAAACTTTCCTGTATTGTACTGTTTGTATTTTGACACTTCTAAACCATTTTAATCAGTTGTACTTAACATTTGGTGTTTTATTCTTCACATTGGAGATGGATTTGACTGTTCTCCTGTATTTACTGCTCATCTTGTAGTACACCAGGAGATTAACGCTGGAGCTCAACGTCTCGCTCAAGCACGAGATCTCGTTAATCACCATGGCAACGTCAAAATAATCCCCAAACACCGACAGCTCTGTCACAAACGCTACGCCGGTTAGTTTGACGATGGTCGGCGCCAGACAGGCGATGAAGATGGCAGACACAACCACCAGCATCACGGCGACTTTTTTCTCCTTGTTGGAGATGTTCTTGTCTGACGTCATCGATTTCCTCGTTTTTCCAATCTGGTGTAGTTGTATCCCAGTGATGGTGGTGCAGGCGATGATGGTGGTGAAGGTTACTGATGGTAGCATCAGGTCGGTGACGTAGAACGACACGGCGTTGACGTCAGAGGGGTTGACCCGTGCATGGGCACCAAGTAACGTCATGTTTGTTGTAGGATAGGTCATCCAACCCAGGTAAAACACGAAATAGGTTGGGATGAGTATAGGTAACAAAATAATGAAAATACCAATGTTGAACCACAGCGCTACCTTGGGAGTTATAATTTGTTTTACTTTTAACGGGACTAAAACACACATACATCTTTCAAAAGCTGCGAATGCTGTTATACACGCACACACTCTTATAAAATATGCATGAGGACTATAACCAAGTAGAACCTCCATGTCGATTTCTACAAAAGGTAAATTAGCGAATCTCAACAATTGTATGATATTCACAGTTAGAAATGTAAAAAGTGATCCAATGTCGCTAATGGCTAAAGCTGTTAGCGTGACGTTCACACTCTCCTCGTAGCCTTGTTTATAGAACACAAGTATGTTGAGGATATTACCGATTATACCGGGAATTCCTATTGACTCACAAATAAAAATGTTGATATATTTAATACAGTCCATTACATACACTGGAATTAATACTTTTCTTTCCATTTCTAAGCAAAATAGCATATACAAATCTACATCCACTGAAATTATTTTCTGTAGGGTTTTAGGTTTCAAAAGCTTTTGTTTTTTTACCTCTCGTATAATTGAACAGCTAAGATTAAAACAAAAAAGAAACGCATAAAAATGCATTTAATAGGATACAACATTTTAGATTGTATATTTTTTAATAGATAATAATGCCAACTACTAATAGATTAATGACATGATTTTAAAAGCAATTGGTTAATTGATAAAACAGGATTGAAAATAATTTTGGTTTCAAAATGGTTAAAGGTACTAATATTATTGTAAAAACCTAATAAGTACGAGAGTATCAATTAATGTAATTGTGGGGTGCGCTGTCCTAAAACGTTGATGAGAACAAAGCTAAGATGATTCAGTCTAGATAATAAAAAATAAAAAGACCGTCTTTGATATTTTTCTAGAACAAAATTATTGATTTAAGTTGCTAACAGTAGATGCAGAACTATCATTAAAACTCAACGGTTTGAAATTATTTGTTTACTGATGCAAAATTATAAGGTTTTACGATCTTTCGTTGCGACAGGTTATTTCCACTGTCTAGTTATTTTCCAAATTTCTTTATATTTACAAAACATGACATTCTTTTGAAATACGGAAATATACAAAGCTTTAATCTTGTAATGTATCGTGTAACCGTTGCAAACAATTTTAAATTTTTTAAAACGTCGTAAAGCAGAATCTACATTTTGGAGTCCTGTATTTGTTCACATATATTAATACCAGAACTACATGTTTTAAAAATGTAATAATAAGTTCATCTTAAACTCGTATACATCTTTTTATTTTCAGGAAGTTTTTTATCTCAAAGGAATAGTTATTGAATCTGAAAATTTAATGTTTATAATAAAAAATTATTTTAGAGTTTAAAAAAAATAATTAGTAACGCTTTTTACTTTCTCGTATATATGAAGTATAGAAAAAGTAGAGTTCACTTGTTCCTGTGACCTCGGCATATGAAGAGATAGTGTCGTTAGCACTATGCCCAGCCGCCTTTACTTTCCCTAACATGAGTTAGGTACCCATCTGAGTTGGGTGGACCCTGAGTATATACTGACTTGAACCCGGATTCGATCTCGAGACTTACTGGTTAGCAGTCCAGCTCTCTACCGCTAGACCACTCCGTAATGAAGACAAAACATAAAAAAAATGCCACTAATTACAAGATTTTTAGCACGATTGTGTGTTATTATATACATTATTGATCTTTGTATAACGTGCAGGTTTCAATACGGATCAGATCTAAATGCTAGTCTGTGGCGTTAAATACGCCTTCTAACTTTTCAAATGTCGAATTAGCTTATTTCATAATACTTTCTTTGGCTCAAGTCAATCTTCAAAAAGATATTCGCTTGGTATATACTGAAAGCTACGAAATGTCCTGTTAGGTCCCTAGTTTTTGACTTTTTCGTATACGAACTATAGAGAAAGTATTGTAATAGTGCAAAAATCGAAATCTAGATGTCACAAATATTGAGGTTTTGCAATTTTGTCTGTATGTGTATGTGTGTGTGTGAGTGTCTGTGAATAACACGATAACTTGAGCACTGTTACAGCTAGGTTGACGAAATCTGGTTAAATTAGAGAATGTGGGAAAGCCTCTTTCTGGGCGCGGAGTCAAGGAAAGCATAATTTGATCAAGTGTTTGCGTTTACGTTTGAGTTTTAGTTTGCGTTTGTGTTTGCGTCTGTGCTTTCTTATGCGTTTGTATTTTTGTTAGCGTTTGCTTGTTGCGTTTGGGTTTGCGTAGGTGTTTTTTTTTTCGTTTGCGTTTTTGTTTGAGTTTGCGTGTGCGCTTGTTTTCATTTGTGTTTTCTTTTGTTTGCATTTGCGCTTTCGTTTATTTTTGTTTGTGATTTTTGTGTGTTAGTATTTGCGTTTGCATTTGTTTGTGTTGTGTTTTTATATGTTTGCGTTTGCGTGTTACGTTGTGTTTGTGTTTGGTTTTTGTTATATTCCAAGGTTGGTAGGCCCTAAATTAAAAAATATTCACCTTAGCGAAGCATGGGTATGCAGCTAGTACCATATTATTTCAAATAAGTTTTTTTGTTTTCAACAGAAGTGGTAACCAGAAGTGGAACTTATTTTACTTTTGGTTTTTTAAAAGTCTGTAATTTGAGTACTTTTTCTGATAGAAAGACGAAATTTCACGTATTAGAAAAATATCAAATTCTCTGTTTTCTGTCATAGTTTGAGTAATTTCTAGTGACCGGAATTAGTACTTTACGCTAATTCCGATTTCTCTAAAAACGCAAATGAATTTATTTTTAACTTGATTTCTCTTTGTATCGTCCGTCGTGGTCTGGAAATTGCGGACAAAATTTCGATAACTTCTCCCGGACCGAGTTATTTTAAACTTTTCACGTAGGTCAAAACTCGAAGACAATGTAATGTGACATAAAATGTTACTTAATTAGCAGTTCATTTAACTCTTAGAAAATTAATTAAGCTTTTCTTTATAAAGTACTAATTTCCGCACTATTATATACACATTGTGTGCTGTTCAGTTGGTGCTTAACTCTCTTTTTTTCTATTCAATTTTTTAAAAATTTGAGAATTTAAAAATTGTTAAATAAGCATGTGTATATTCCGAGTTATCATCTCTCGTAGTGTTATATAACATTATTCGAAACAGTTCATGGTAGATCAATCCAGCTTTATTTTTATTTTCGCAATTAAAAGAATCTAATATATAAAGTTCAATTCTGTATGATTGTTTGTAAAATGTTTGTAAAATGTTTGTATTCGAGGATTACAAAGGAATATAATAAAAAAAACTACACTTCGATGGATTAAAGTGTTAGATTATTAAACTGCTCATGGTCAAAATTTATGAGTTAAAAAATTACTACTGAAAGTCATTAAAAACAATTTTCATTTTATATTCTTAGAATAATAATTTTCAATTATAAACATTACATAAAATTTTTAAAAAGTGTATCAACGTTTATAAAATTTCTAAAATTGTGTCTGAAATGTTTTTGCATTTTGTGCTTTAATTCTCAAAACGTCCCTTGATTTGGAAAACACAGTTACTTCCCTTTAAAAAACCATTAAATCGAGGGACGAAAGAATTTACTTTTTATTACTTTGTTTTGGTATTAGGAAAAAAAATTATTACATAATTAGCGGGGATTGATTAGGTGCAAAGTCGTTGGTATTTTTAATACTGCCTTGTATTTATGCTATACACTGTTTACTAATTATTTTTTTAAGTCAATAACATTTAATAAGCCTTAATAAGCCAGGTCCTACAAATCCTATATGTTTATTTCTTTCCATTTACGGATAAGCTTGGAGTATTATAATTTTATTCACTAAATTGAAACAGGCGCATCCGCCGGCACCCCTGCACGGTTCGATTTGGCGCCCTGGGCTATTATGTGAGCTCTATGCTCAGTGGCGGAACTAGAAAAAATGGGCCACCCCGCAAAAAAATTTTTTGGGCCCCCCATATATGTATATATATATATATATATATATATATATATATATATATATATATATACGTGCCAGCTTAGTTGTTGAGGCGCTATCTATTCGCTTCTTGTAAGGCTAAGAGCGGGAGGGGAGGTCTGAGAATGGATCTTAAAAGGGACAACAAAGCACCGATGTGCTTTTATCCATCAGTACCAAATTTGGGATGGTCGCAAAAAGCCGTATTAATATCTAGCGGCCTCTCGCGCAATCAGAGTTTCTTCCAGGTATCTTTTCGGGGGGGCTGAGCCCCCCCCCCCCCGAAATTTTTTTACCGCCCCCCCCCCCTAACGAAATGAAATATATATATTTTATATAGAAAATATATACTTTTAGTAGTGTCCGCCCCCCCCCCGAAGAAAGTCTACCGCCCCCCCCCCCCCCCGAAAATTTCAAGTGCCCCCCCCCCCCCACGGAGAAAAAAACACTGCGCGCAATTGATGTGTTTTCAAAATAATTTTGCCGACAACAGCGTGTGTTTGATTGTAGGAAAAAGAATATAAATGAGCGTGGGATGGTGTCTATAGAATAAAGTTACTCCAACCGCAGCTACAGTATTCATTTTTTTCAAAACAACCATTAGGTAAAAAATGCAAGAAAATTAATTTTAACTATAAAAAATGATTATAGGCGGCTGTGGGCCCCCTAAACGGCGTGGGCCCCCCCGCATTGCGGGGTCTGGCGGCACTGTAGTTCCGCCCCTGTCTATGCTGCATAATTTCGTTTTAAAACAGTGCGATAGACTATGGATAAGAAAGATTGCTATAGTCTTTAAGTTAATCAAATCCGGGCGTCCTCCGGGACCCCGACAGTGTGCTATTTGGCGCCCCGGGCCTTCCCGTGTTCGCTATGGTACCTACGTTCGCGTAAGTGAGTTCAAAAGACAATGAAGAAGTTGGGTACTATAGTCGTTTACTAAGTTGAATCAGGCGGTTACGCCGCACGTAGTCATGGTGCGATTTGGCGCCCCGGGCTAGACTGTGGACACTTTGAGTTTATCTTTGCGTTTGAGTTTACTTTGTGTTTGAGTTTGGGTTTGCGTTTGTGGCTGTATTTGGATTTGGGTTTGGGTTTGTTTTGGTTTGCTTTTTTTCTTTGCGTTTGTGTTTTCGTTTGCTTTTTTCTTTGCGTTTGTGTTTTCTTTGTGTTTGTGGTTGTGTTTGTGTTTGTGTTTGCGTTTGTTTTTGTGTTTTCGTTTGTGTTTGTATTTGTATTTGTGTTATTTTTGCGTTGTTTTTTTAATTGTGTTTTGGTTTTGTTTGGTTGTGGTTGGGTTTGTGTTTGCGTTTGGATTTGTTTTCATTTGCTTTTTCGTTTGCGTTAGTGTTTTCTTTGTGTTTGTGGTTGGGTTTGTCTTTGCGTTTGTTTTTGTGTTTTCGTTTGTGTTTGTTTTGTGTTAGTATTATGTTTGCGTTTTTTGGTGTGTTTTGGTTGGTTCTGGTTAGGGTGGGCAATGCCGGGTAAATGCTGATTACTAAACACACAAGTAATGGTCCTTGACAGATACGTTTTTCAGATATGCCAGTGCAGGGCCTGGCCGGGACGGCTAGTATATATGTAAAGCAATTCATGCTGCTAATACTGATTATTTAACGATAAAAATTGTTTAAAATAAATAAAAATATATGTAATCTTGCAAAAGTTTTCGTTTTGCGATAAAATCTGAGAATAAAACATCAGTATATGCAAAATTAAAATTTCGATATTTCCATATTACAAGATAAATTAACTATTTATTAATATTTCAATAATTACCAAAGAATGCTTACAGATTTGTGATGTTTTCAGTGTTTATATTTTTGACTACTTTTAGAATTTAATTTTGTTATCTCCCTCAACCGTAGTCAAAATGAACGTGGGAAGCAATTATTGAAATTTTTTATTTTTTTCACTATACAATTGTATTTTAAATGCACGAAATGAAGGATTAATTATATTTAAGCTTGATGGATATATATATATATATATATATATATATATATATATATATAGTATATATATATATATATATATATATATATATTATATCAATATATTAAATTATTGTGAAAATCCATACTTTCAACCCTTTCTCTGGTGCATTTTTACTTGATAACATTCACGATTTTAAAAATTATACATCTGGCATCTAATAAATTGTCAGCTGATAGTATTTTCCATTACATTACCTTTTTGTATAAATTGACCTGAGTGTAAGTTTGTATCTGCTACTTGTGTTAACTTAACATTGAACTGAGTGTTAGTTTGTAACTGCTACTTGTGTACACTTAAGGGGTAGGCTCTAGAAAAAAAAAAACTTCTTAATTAAAAGCTTTTATTGATTCATTTGTGTATATCTAAGTTAGGGTACTTAAAGGAAAATATTTCCATGCATCAGGGACTCTTTTGAAAATATGGTTGCGATGGCAAC
>NW_026733639.1:0-31179 GCF_028476545.2 Physella acuta
TCATTTTTTAAATTAAGTTTGTATTAAATATGTAATAAATTCATATTCGAAAATGAGAGAGCGCTTCCCCGAATTACTTCTATATACTTTTATGTTTTTTTCCTATTTTATCAGTTTATTTTATACCCCTTATATTTTTGTTTATGTTGGTTATTTAAGTTATACACTAAATAAACTACAGATTACACTGAATTATGAAATCTTAAAAATAATATGGAGAAAAAATAAACCGGGAGTGATCTCCCCTAAACTTTCTCGACTATTCTTATATAAAATAACAAGGGATGGGAACTCGGGATATAGACATGATTTTTAATCCATTTTAAATACTTAAAGTTTTAAAAATAGAATAAAATCTCGTAGACAAATTAATTGCACACCAAGTGAACGCCAAATAAAAAAAGCGCATAATAGTGCGCAATATTATTAGTACTTCTAAAATTTACATTAGTTTTTTGAGAAATCGAAAGTAGCGTAAATTACTACTTCCAGTCAACGGAAATTACTCAAAATTTAACAGAAGGTAGAGAATTAGATCTTTTACTTACATGTGAAATTTCATGTATCTATCTGAAATAGTACTCAAGTTATAGGCTTTTGAAAAATTCAAAGTAGGAAAAGTACCACTTCCGGTTATCGAAAATCGCTCAAAAGTTAATACGAATCTACGATTTTGATAAAATACTTATATATGAAATTTCATCTACCTAGCTGTAACGGTACTCAAGTAATCGTGTTTACACACGGACACACAGACACACACACACACAGACATACGGACAAGATTGCAAAATTATGTTTTTCCGTATCAGTGAGGTGTAAAACGTCGAGATTTGTAAAAATCTCGATTTTTTTATTTGCACGATTACAATACTTTTCATTTGTAAGGGAACAAATTGACGTAAATGAATCAGTTAAAAATGCATGCCAGAGTTTTACTGCTTGTTCAGATCAAATTAAAACCAAAAATAACTATGGGAAATAAGCAGCTGTTTTGTTGATTTTTATTTCTTTTAAAATTTTATAAGATCTCAACATAATTCATTTATCTTCTCAACGTAGCATGAAACTTTTGTCCAGGCTTGTTTATTTCAACCTTAATTCTACTTCTTTAGACAAGCAGTCAAAGGGATACAACAGTGGAAATACCTAGTAAATCAAGAAAGTAGTATTTACCTCCCTTATTGATGAAAAAAAGCATTACATCTGGCCATCCATGAAATATAATCGATCACATCTAATCTCAAATGAGTTTATTTGTTCAACTGTTTGCATGATTATGGTAATATGACCTGCGATAACGCACGTTTAAGTTATTTACGCCAAGTATTAGTTATCAGAAACAGAGCATAACGTAGTTAGGTAGACCAACATTACAGGAGAAAACCGGTCAAGTGATACGGTCAGATGACCACTGAAGAGTGGGTCAGCAGTTAGGTCAGCATTTAGAGAGAGGTAGCGCTAGGGGGAAAATGTAGAGAGTTAGAAGTAGATAGTGTTAGGGATGGTCATAGAAGTGTGTAGGGAGAAATCTAGTGTTAGTTGTAGTTAGATAGTGTTAGTAGACAGTCAGGTTTTAGGACGTAGTTAGGACCTTTTTTGTGTTGATTCCACACTGAAGCAGGCGTACGTAAAAGTAATCGAACACTGTAGAGGGGACATATATATATATATATATATATATATATATATATATATATATATATATATATATATATATATATATATATATATATACCGTATATTCATTACGCAACATTACAGTTATATATAGAATCAAACATTCTTCTACCCCACCCTTATATTACCTCTCATTCAGTTACAAAACTTTATTTGAAACTTTTAAATAATCAGCCCATCTTAAGGCAATGGTATGTTCTATTTATTAGTGGAAACACACAGTTATTATAATATTAGATGATCTTAAATTAAGTAAATGAATATTAATTTGAATTGGCATTTTAAACGAGCTTATCACAATTACTTCCCATTTATTTTCTACGTTATGTATGGGATACAACTCACAGACACAAAACCGATTCCTAACTAAAAAAATTTAAATTAAAAAGAAGAAAATGAAGAAAAATATGCTCACACATTATTTAAGATTTATTAAACCAAATTTAAGTTATTATTTAAAGCTTAAACAAAAAAGCTGATCTTGAACGTTTTATTAATGCTATTTAAACATTTAGAAAACAAACAACGTGTGCTTTTTTTAATGTTGGTTTCTGAGACCAGCAAATTATTCAGATTCAACAATATTAATACGGTATTCTCCTGTTTTGGCTAAAAAATGTTTTACCTTTTAAAATGCCACATGCTCTAAAGAATGAAAAATGATGTGTCTTCCAACTCAGTAGAAAAGAACGGAGATAAGATGGTACAAAGGTAATGCTAACTGAAAGACATCGGTTGTCTATGGTCATCAGGTTACTGTCATATATGTGATGCATATATTGACCCGTGCATTCAGCGACATGATGTAGGGTGGCTAACAACCTTACACACACGTCTAAAAACACAAACACTCTATTTTCTAAGCGTGTCAAAATATTTTAATTATTTATAAACATAAACTACAATAATACAAATTTAAATTAGACAACACATATTAAGGTTATTATTCATCAACAGTTTTCAGGTAGAGACTAATAGTACTTATTGATTCACAAAAACTCATTTATAAACTGCTCTTAAGTATTATGTGAAACCCAAGAAACGTTTTGTTATGGTGGGATTTCTCCTCCGGATTTTGGTTTATTTATTTATTTATTTATTTTTACACAATTTCTGGTTTATTATTCATATATGTTGGCAACTTATTGCATAGGCTTCTCATGATTTAAACCAGGGGTCTCTAAACTCTGCGGCCCGTGAGGTCCTCTCATCCGGCCCGCGAAGATCTTTCTCCAGAAAATTCAAAACAATGTCAAAATGTAGCTTTAGGTGCAAATACCGATGCCCACCGTGTTGCAGACATTAGTGAAAACATTGTGACTCAAATAGCGAAAAATGCAAATATGCTTCGCCATTTTTTAATTGCAATGGATGTCGTTGGAAAGCTGTTCCAGTTCTACTGCTTGTCTTCATTAGAGGTGTGGATGAAGACATGAACATTACACAAGAGCTGGCTTCCCTACATAACTTGTATGGCACTGTTACCGGAGAGGATATATTCAATGAGTTAAAAAAATGTGCAAATTATTACTAGGACTGGACTATCATCAATTACCTAACTGTTGATGGAGGAAAGAACATGAGTGGCATACAGAAATGCTTAGTTGTACAAGCGAAAGAGAAAAACATTCTACAACCAATGTTTTTGTACTGCATTATTCACCAGCAAGCTTTGTGTGCTAAATATATGGACATTAGCAGTGTACTGAATCTTGTGGTGAAGATGTTGAATTTAATAAGGTCACGTGGGCTCAACCATAGGTAGTTCAAAGCCATGTTGAGAGATACAAACACAGAATCGCAAAATTTAACAGTTTACACAGCAGTAAGATGGCTAGTTAAAAGAAAGTTCTGAGAATAGTATTTAAGTTAAGAAATGAAATATTTTACTTCACAGAAAGTAAAGGAAAGCACAGCCATTAATGTCTGTTGAATAGTGGGTATAGAAATTGGCCTCTGCTGCAGACGTAACTAGTCATTTTAATTTTCTGAACCTAAAACTACAAGACAAGGAAATCTAGTTGTTGATCTATACACCAACCTTAAGGCAATTAGTCCCAAACTGTTCATGTTTTTGGAACAAGTACAAGCCTACAACTTGACGCACTTGCAGCAGTGCAAGGTCTTCATGGCTGAAGCAATTGCATGCAAGATCATCAAAGACCCCCAGCTTCAGTATTAGTAGCAATTTTCTAACTTGTATTCAAATACAGGCGATGTGAGCCTGTTTCAATACCCATTGTAAGCAAATGTGGCCAGTTGCCCAGATGAACTCTGGAGGGCATTGAATTGCAAGGACATGACCTTAGAGAGACAAGTTCAGATAAGTGCGGGTGGGTTTTTATACGTTTTTACCCATGGAGCACTTTCCTAATTTTAAAACTATTGCATCAAAGTACCTTTCGAATTTTGAAACATCACACATGTGCGAACATGCATTTTCAATAATAAAAGAGGTAAAGAACAATTTGAGAAAAAACTTGGACTTCGAGTGTGTATACGTTCTTTGGTGAAGTCAGGGGCTCCGCCAGCCCAAAGAGATGCATGGAAGAAACTGGACCCCGAACTGATATTTTATAGATAATGCGGCCCTCGGACTGAAAAGTTTGGAGACCCCTGCTGTAAAGAATGAAAGCCATACGTCAATGTTAATACATTTTTAAAATAAGTGCAATAAAGCAAGACCTATCTATGTTATTTTATACAGATGAGTGTTACATTGAATTTAAATTAATTCACGTTTTAGGCAAAACATAACCTTTTCTGATACTAAAATATATTTGTTATACAAAAACGTTTGTCTGGAAAAAGTGAGTCAAAAATTTGGCCACAAACGGCTCATCAAAAAAATTGATTGTAGTTGATGCTAACTCAAATGTGTTTTGTTCATCTTCACCTTCCTACATCATATACAGATCAGAGCCAACAGATGGGGAAGTGATGAACAAAGTATCTTACAACCCCCACATTTCACGTACTATTTTTTTAAATGGTAACAGCAGCAACATTTATTTTATAAAATCATGAAAGCGAGCTGACCGAGAAGATGTTGTAAATGTATCAGGACATTGATATGTGATCTTTGGTATTAGTTAGAGAATGTAACACACGATATAATAAAAAAAAAAGATGTAGGCCAACTTACCTGAAGGCGTTGTTTATTTAATGATTTCATACCTCAACAATATGTGAATAGCAGACGTTTTTGCTTAAAAATTCAAAGATCACTCACTGATCATGTTATGTTTAAAAGATGGTACATTGACCAGTCAAAGGGAAACAACAGTGGAAATACCGCGTAACTCAAGTAAGTGTTTTCCTCCCCTTCTTATGAAAACAAAGCTATACATTATATTATTTATATCTCACCTATATAATAAACTCTATCACAACATCTAATCATATATTTATTTAATTGATTGTTTTAACTATGTTTATACGATTACGTGCCTGTACAAAAACTTTTGATAACCAAGCTTAGATGGGTACCTGACTAACGTTAGGAAAAGCTGCGCACAGGTAAAACCTCTGCACAGAACACTTAACAGATAGTACACTTTGACCTTTGTCAAAATGCCGAGTAGCGAAATGACCTGTTCAGTGTGGTGCCCGCATTAAATGACAGTTTTAAAACCTTGATTGAAGATTGTATTAACATAATGTTTGCCATATTTTTCTCACACGTAACTTTATATTGAGCTACATCTGACCTGCTAACAACTTAGCGGCCACGTATCTTACACACCTTACACAGTTACATAGTTTCTATGTTTGTTCATTTTAAATGAGTCTAAGTGATTAGGTACATTGTATTCTAAAAATTGTTGTTTTATTATACCAATGGAAATAGGTATTTTACTATTTAGCGATACGGTCGTTTCTGTTTCTGTCCATGGGTGGCTACAATGTGAACTTTTGACTCCGCAACTAAGGACTGAGCACAGTAAACTAAGCAGTCAAGAGAAACCTAGTTTGTACACCTTATTTTAGTCTAGTCCTTATGCCTTTTTATTTTCCCCTTTGATTATTATATATGCAATTAATGTTCTTGCCTTTGATGCTGTGTAAAACTATCAAACAGATTATTATTACTGATTTAAACTGTTTAAAACAGTTGAATTAAAAAAAAAAAATTATTATATTAATCTTGTTTATATTATATGTTAAATAATCACTGGATATCACTGTTAAATAATCAACTAAAATCATGACATTAATTCCCCCACCCTCCTACACCCAGACCTCTACCATCACACTTACCAACAATAGACGATCCACACTCCCCACATAATTTAGACGCTTATAAAACTATGATTTGACCCCACAAAGCTTTCATCCGATTAACATGTGTTGTGTTCATTACAATAGTTCAAAACATGTAGTGTGTACTTTGCAATCATGTTAATACACATAACAATATACAGTCGTAAGTCTTCCTCGTGTACCTGACCTCTAGTTCTGTTTATCGTACAAGGTGTATACGGTATTGTCCATAAACGACGTCACAATTCGATGTTTTACACGATTACAATACTTCTTCCATACTATGTATACTAGGATGTAACTCAAATATATTAAAATATATTATATTATCTGATTGTACTCACCGCTATTCAAGAATATACGAGAAAATTTTAGGGAAATCATTCACTCTTTATTTTACACAATTATATCCATTCATAAATTAATTTAAGGGGGCGTCATACAAGCTATGAAAATAAAATAAGACGCTCTGTGTGTGTTGCCTTAATGAATTATACACAACCACAATTCAGGAAATAGACTACTCCTTGGCTTTTCAGACCAAATTAGTTTTGACACCATAATAAAAACGAATATTTGACAGTAACTAGCTAAAAGTAACTAGCTAAAAGTGACAAATACCTTTTCAAAAACTAAGAGGAATGGGGGGTGGGGGGGGGGGGGGTGGGATCGTGAATATATTCCAGATATATTTTAGTTAGCATCAACTGCAATTTTGTCACGTTTTTTTTTTTTAAGTATGTTCTGTGATAGAGGTAATTTTTTTTTTCGATTTCTACGGATACAAGTTTTTTTATAACAGTACTTGTTACATACATTTCCGAAGTAAATAAACCGGGAGTGATTTCCCCTAAACGTTCTCGAATATTCTTATATAAAATAACAGGTGATGGGAACTCGTGATATAGACATGTTTTTTGAATCCTTTTCAAATACTTAAACTTTTAAAAATAGAATAGAATCTCGTAGAAAAAAGAGTTGCACACCAAGCGAACGCCAAAACAAAATGTGCATAATAGTGCGGAATATTATTAGTACTTTATAAATTTACATTAGTTTTTTGAGAAATCGAAAATAGCGTAAATTGCTACTTTCGGTCGACGAAAATTACTCAAAATTTGACAGAAGGCAGATAACTAGATATTTTACTTGAACAATTCAGAGTAAAAAAAAAGTTTCACTTCCGGTTATCGGAAAACGCTGAAAAGTCGATACGGATATAAGATTTTGATATAATACTTATATATGAAATTTCATCAACCTAGCTGTAACGGTACTCAAGTTATCGTGTTTACACACACATACACACAGACATACGGACAAGATTGCAAAACTATGTTATTCCGACTCAGAGAGCCCTAAAACGTCAAGATTTGCAAACATCTCGATTTTTTCTGTTTGCAAGATTACAAGACTTTCTCTATGCATCGTATATTCGAGAAAGTAAAAAGGGCAACAGAACAAGTTAAAAGTTGCCTAATAGTTTTGGAACAAATCATAACTCGATCTTAGAAACGTTAGGAGAATATTGTTAATCATATTTTATTGCATGTCTTTAAAAAATGTTAAATACAAATATAAGGCTTTCAATTTTTGCAATTACAACAAATGTTTTAATAATTAATCAGATTATAACTAAATGTTTTGCAGATCAGTGTATACAATTATTTTATTCAACTAAATAGTTGCTTCTGTTTTTAAAATTAAAAGGTGATTGATTGCAAAATTTCGTATATTTTACTGGGCCTGCTAATTGTTGCAGATATGCATTGTCTCCCTTGAAAACATGAAATATAGCATGTAACAGAGGGAGGTAATTACTATTGGTAAACAAACATGTTTATTGGTAAAATCAAAACTATAATAAAATGAAATATTAACTAAGTGCTTACATAAGAAAAGTAAATGACTGCCAGACATTGAAAAAATAACATGCGACAGTCGTGGGGTTAGAAATGTAGGATATGTTTCAATATGTATGTGTTCTATCAGTTATGTAACTGTTTACCACCCGCCTAAGAAAAAAAAGCGATTTTCTTTTTACTAGTGGTAAGGGACATTTTTCTAAAACAATTCATTGTATTTCAATATCATTTTTAAACATTTCAACAATTGTAACTAAATCATAGTAGGCCTACATCATTATTTTGTGACAAAGCCTAAGATTAAGTAGATCTAGTCATATTTTCAAGAAAAATACTCAAAACAACCACGTTACAATTATATTTTTAAACATCAGCGCGTGTATAAGGTGCTTGCTTGGTCATGTGTATAGGGCGAGACCACAAAAAAGGGGAGAGGCCGTTTGTTATGGAAACACATGCAGTGAAAAGTTAAGTTGGGTAAACATAACATAATGACGTCACGTTGATTAGCCGAATTTACCTGAACCCATATAGTCGTTGATAGCTAGACAGCTACACATGACAATAAAAAGTTCGGTCTACAGCATCTTCAATAAAAAAAAAGGTGCATGACTGTCTGCAATCTCTGACTCTTTATAACATATAGTGGGTAAAAAAACCTTTAAAATCGAGAGGCAGGGTACACAACGTCCATGCGCGATCACATCTTTAGATAGTCCTGGCACATTCACACGGTAAGTTAACAAGACGTAGACTTACGGACATCTTGGAAAGTTTAACTCCCAATTATTATTTAGGCCTAGTAATAGATGTAACCGAAAATATCAAATCCCTATATTACATTATTAGTTAATGTACACATTGCATATTCATGAATTCGTAATTTTGCAGCATGTATTGAGAGGTCTACTAATGTTTGTGGATATCCACAATTAGAGGGGGGGGGGGTTGTCGAAAGTAGACGTAATTAATGGATGACCACTGAAGGCCGTGAAGCGAAATGTGCAGTCAACCTCTTGACTACTTCGTCACATTTTAACTTCGAAAACATGTTATATAAATAGCATGTATAACCCGCCAACAACTTGATGTTAAACTAACTTGATTGGACATTTTACATTTTAGTTAATGTTTCATTTTATTTTAGGGATATATACATTTGAGCTTGAAAATGGATTTTTTTCAATGCATTTTTTTTGTTTTTTTTAACAATAAAGATACAGTTTGCTAATTATTTTCCATTATAATATCTTATCTTAATAACGGAAAAAATCGCATACACTTAAAATCCATAACCATGTAAAATTTTAAATAAATAAACATCAATTAAACAATTAAGTGGAACACGCACAGTAAATTTTTATTTTCAAAATATAATTTTATAAGAAAATATGAAGTGTTTAGGTGGTGTTTTTATTTCATTTTAGAACATTTTCTTTTTGCCAATTATGTAAAACTTTATTGAGTTTGCGTACACTCTTTCAAATATATTTAATTAAGTCGGTTAAACAACGATTGTGACGAACTATATAGGTGTTTTCTTCAAGATTAAAAAAATATATTTAAAAAAAAAGAAAAAAAAGGAAAACAATATTAAGCAAAAAAGTGTAAGTCTGGAATCGAATCTAACATCTAGAATCCATAGGGTTTAATTCACTTAGTAAACACCTGCGGTTACGCCTGATGGATGACGTAACCGTTGACGGTGTGATTGAATATTTGAACATACAGCTACTAACACAGCCGTCTCTATTTTGAATCCGGGTTCAAATCCATAGAACGTCTCCCAGTGTTCCCAGCCTTTATGGTACCTCATTCACGTTTAAAAAGTAAAGGCGGTTGTGGTTTTCGTTGAACACTCTTTCCCTATGTATGTCGATGTCATAGAGACAAGTGTACTTTAATTCAATTTAAAGTCATGTCCGAAATCAACTTTAATATCGTATGAAAGGAAATAAAACAAAAGTCAAATAAAAACGCGATGAAAAACCGACTGAACATCCATGTGAACACATCCCGTCAACTGAACATCTATTTTAAAGACAAACTCCTACATGAACTCATTACTAAATTACGAATGAATTGTTCAGTTTTCTTGTTATGATATTTAGTTCAGTTGATTCTAGTGTATACACAAGTATATGGGAGATGTATATCAAGTAGGTCCAGTTACTACAATCACAATAACACAAAACTAGTAAGTCTAGCTATTATCTCAACCGGTTGAGATACACGCTACAAAAATATGTCCATTAACTCAAATAATTTAATAATTAGAGATGAAACAAGATTCGACACACATGTAGTAATAACAATAAAAAAAAATTAAAGTAACAACAACTAAAAATATTTCGACTTCGATGTGTCACAGGTCGTGTTACACAATAAATCAATGATATGTATTCTAAACTGATTCTGTCTCAGTCCCTTTTATTAAATGGAACAAGTCTAGAAAAAAACACGAATAAACTAATGTAAATAGTAAACTAGAAAATACGCATGAGCATAGTAATACAAATTATTATGTCAATTAAATTATTACTTTACACATACTTCTGAGTTTAAAATGTTAAAAACCCTGGGAAAAGTCGACACACCGTTTTGAAAAAAATAACATAAAAATATATATAATTTTAAGTATGCGTTCAAAAAAGGCTTCTATTTTCATTTCTAAGATAAGGGAAAGGTGTGTGTGTGTGTGTTGGGGGGGGGGGGGTCGCGGATTATTAATTATGTAACGTTAGAGACAGGTTCATTAAGTTTATACACACGTTTTACAGCAAATTTGAGAAAAACTTACACACAAAATATGTTCAGATATTTGTCTCATTAGCGATCATGCGAGTCCTTGTTAAAGTATCACATCATAAGAAATTGAAGAGAATATAAATATATACTTTGTTAGCTCGAAAAAATTTAAAAACATTTTTTTTTAAATCAAGAATTAACAAAGTTAATGTTAGCTGACAGCAATATATTCTTCACTAGTCTGCATACAAAAAACTTACGACATTTATAGTCAACCAAGCTTCATGCAATTTTGTTCTGTATATTATGTATAGGGGGACAATTTGGCAAGTTAATTATTGTACTTAACAAAAACAAGTTAATAAAAAGTCTAGTGACAATTTAAGCGCAATTTACTTATGTTATCCATAACAATTTTTAATTTTTTGTGACCGAACGAAAGGCTATTTTTTGCGCTAAAAAAAAGACAACTATTTTAACCTATA
This sequence comes from Physella acuta, assembly GCF_028476545.2. Lineage (NCBI taxonomy): Eukaryota > Metazoa > Mollusca > Gastropoda > Physidae > Physella > Physella acuta. Next base: position 11,042 of record NW_026733639.1, read on the forward strand.
TCAACGGAAATAGTTTTATTTTAACGAGTAGGCCTACACGATGCTCAGTTTAAACAAGTTAATAAAAAGTCTAGTGACAATTTAAGCGCAATTTCCTTATGTTATCCATAACAATTTTTAATTTTTAATTTTTTGTAAATATCATCCTATAAATATAAACTCCTACACGATTCTCAGTTTAAATCATGCAAGGCCTACAAGATGCTCAGTTTAAAAGTCCAAATTAATTAATTGTGACCGCGCGAAAGGATATTTTTGAAAACTTTCTTCGGCAATATTGGTCTAAATTATGGCAGGAGTCGATTGGTAAATGTTTCAAGTCGCTAAGAACCGCTTTAAATGATTGCCAATACCAAACACGACAGCCAAGAAAATTATAGCATACGCTGACGACACCAATGTGTAACTTCGAAGAGATAAATAAATGAAGACAAAAATAGAGACATTTACAGGATACGGAATAGGCAGCGGAGGCTTAATAAATGCAGATAAATCCAAAACTATGTGAAACGTAGAGGAAAGATAAAGCACGACACCCAAATTATAGTGACAGACAAACTTAAACTGTACGGCTTCATATGGACGAGACTGACGGACACAATTACACAGAAGCTGTGTATACATATTGCATTAGAACCATTAGGGAAGCGCTAATTAACAGATAACTATTACCAAAACATATATTTACAGTAACAGTTAGCACAATAGCAACCCACTTTATAAAACATGCAAATAAACCCATTTGATATTTCATTTTTAAAAACACCATTAGCATTATCAACAACCAAACCCTAATTAAAAAAAAAATGTCTAGGTCTACATGTCATTAGAACACGCATTAACACTTTCAGACATGAACACATTGGTATAATTAGACTAGAGCCACACTACCACCCATTAGCCCAATACTACACACGACACATAATTAACACGACATTAAAGCAAACAAGCAACACACCATATTAACGAGAAATAGACTTCTACCAGTTTTATACAATTGATTTGTATTTCTTTTAAAGCTGTTTTAGATCAAAACATTATTCATTTATTATCTCAACTCGCATATTGCCAACGAAGGACAATTTCGTGTCCAGTCTTGAAACCTTTTTTATTATCACGTTTTCTTAATTATCCTTCTTTAGATACTAAGGCAAAGGGATAACCAGCGGAAATACAGCGTAAATCAATTACGTTATATTTACATCCCCAGTTATAATATAAAGCATTATATATCAACCCACTTGGATATTACTCGACCACAATGTCTAATCCAACATGCATTTATTTTTTTTTAAATCTAGGCATTTGATAATTTGCCTGTACACATTATTTTGATTTTTGCTAAGCAAGTAACTTAGGTTAATAGTAAAGTAGTAGTTATAAAAACGAATACAAAATAGCCAGACATATTGCCTCGAGATTTAAAATATATGTACGAATAATTTTGGCGTGATAAGATTAAAATAAAAGATAAAATAACAGATTGCTTCAAAAACACATTACATTACAATCAGTAACTACTTTAAAAATGGTTAAGATATATTTAGACCTTTATATCCCACAATTGCTCACTCAAAAGTCACGAGTTCGGATCCCATAGCTGAGACCTCCGTACAGAACCCATAGCATACAGGACGCTTTAATTGTAGTCAAAATGTCGGGAAGATAATCGGTGCATTCAGTCACTCGACTACTCCGACCATTGAAGTGTCTGCTTTAAATGACAGTTGAAATAACTTGATTAATGATTGTGTGAACATACTACCTGTCATATTGAACTCACACGAAGCTTTATATTGACCTACATGTGACACATTTTCTTTTTAACTAATTTTAGTGTGTTCATATGATTAAATACAATGTCGCCTGTATTTTTATTTTGTTTGACTATTGCAGATAATCTTTTTCTAGCTTAGAAATTTTGCAAGGGAAATAATTTTCATTATTAATATACCAAATTCGTTTGATAAAGCAAAATCAAATAACAAAATTAAATACCGTTTTATGTGACAATATATACTAATAAACTTAATAAAAATTTTTTTAATAATGATAAAAACATAGATGTGTTTAAGTTTAATGTTTAAGAATTCAATATAATTACAAATCTACACACATTACTATTATGTTTTACACTTTTGCAAGACAACCAAAGATATCATTTATCACTGTTCCGCAACTTTTGTCTCTCCTGGAGTGAAAATACAATATACTGAGGTAGATTAGGAATACACAACGGAGATAGAAGCCATCAGCATGTAGCCATGTTTTATTCGTAAACGGAAGAGGGACAATGATAGATAAATACAAGGGACATCACTCAATAACAACATTATAAATATAACTAATACAAGAAGAGTGAGTTCCCCTGACCTCACAAATCCCAATATGTTACATCCCTTTACCCTTAGTAAACACAACACATCTCTCAATAGAACAATTTACAGTATCCTAAAATCACCAAATATATTGTAACATGAACATTAGGGTAGATTACATCCTTACAAACAATGCACAATATGTTACAACATAATTAAAATACAAACAATGATGTCAAAGTCCTTTTGACCTTTAAAATCATAGGTCTAACTTATTTGGGACTTTGATTGTCCTGTTTGACCTTCTCAGTGGCTTTTGATTTGGTGACTCAATATTCTGACCATTTGGATTCTCTATCTCAGGAGGTCTAGGATTTAAATCATTAACTCCAGAATTTACATTTTCTGACTCCAGACAACTTGGTTCACTCATATCAACAGAACTTGGTTGTGGAACAAACTGAGTTGGTGTGAACTGTTCAGATTTGGTGGGATTGACAGATTCACACTTATTATCTGCACAAGTTATTTTTAACTGGTCTGCATGTCTACGGACAATAAGTCCATCATTTGTTTTTACTTTATAAGACACAGGTCCTGTACATTGAACAATTTGACCTGGTATCCATTTTTCCTTTCTCCCATAAATTCTTAGATACACATTATCATTAAATCCAAATTCTCTTTCAATGCATGTTTTGTCATGATTTAATGGAACTATTTTTGAATTGGCATCTGAAAATATTATGCTATTATTCAGATCCTTAACTGACATAGATTTCTTTGATTGATCAATTTTCTCAGGTAATCTGATAGTGCTTTCCTGGTAACCAAAAATACTGTTTAAAAGTACTATCCTGGACCATATCAATTTGCAACTGTGATCCAGTATTTGAAGTGGGTGTATTAAATGGCAAAAATCTTCTTTCTTTTGATGTTACCCTTTTAGTTTCTGTAAGTGCTAATGATGTTAGTAAAGTTGTTTGATGATCACATTCCTTCTTACTAATGTATTCTCTTTAAAAGCATTTGAAATTGCCGTATCACCATAATCATTTATTAAGTTACAAATACTTTGTTTAGGCAACTCTGACTGATAATGGACTGCATCTTCTCCATCTTTTATATTATCTTCACAAAGGTTTTTATTTCTTATTTTATATGGCTTTAAGTCATCATTCACAGACTCTTCAGGCCAACCATTCTTACAGTACTCATCTTTTTGTGTTTCTCTTTTAATATCATTCACATTTATATTGGAGTTATCCATGATAGTGAAGAGAACAAATACATCTTCTGGTATATAGCTAAGGCTTTGGTTTTTTAAAGGTAATCTACTAAGACTATCCGCACTATTCTCAGATCCAGGTTTGTATCTCAATTCATAATTGTATGCAGTTAGTGTGATAGCCCATCGTTGAATTCTTGGTGAGGCATGCTCAGGTAGGGTTTTGTTTTCTCCAAATAAACCTAGCAATGGTTTATGATCTGTAAAGATGGTGAACTTCCTACCAAACAGAAACTTATGAAATTTCTTAACACCAAAAATGATGCCTAAGCCTTCCCTATCTAACTGAGAATAATTTTTCTCAGCCTGGTTCAAAGATCTACTGGCAAAAGCAATGGGTCTGTCACCCTTCTCATCCATGTGGGACAAGACTGCTCCTACACCATCTGGTGAAGCATCACATGTTAATATAAGTCTTTTCCCTGGGTCATAGTGAGTTAGTAAGGTGTCAGAAGACAAAGCCTCTTTTGCTGTATTAAAAGCAGTATCTTGTTGTTTACCCCAGTGCCAAGTTGCATTTTTCTGTAGCAGCTTGTACAGTGGTGATAGTTTACCAGACAGATTCCCTATGAACTTTGCATAGTAATTTATCAAGCCCAAAAAAGCTCTTAGTTGTTGGGTATTTTCAGGTTTGGGTGCTTCTTTAATGGCTTTTGTTTTCTCAGGTTGAGGTCTGATGCCTTGTTTGCTCAATATATAACCAAGAAAACTAATTTCTGTCAACATGAATTGACATTTATCTTTGTTTATCTTTAAACCTTTTTCACCAACAATTTTCAATACTTTATCAAGTGTTTTAAGATGTTCAGTGTCATTCTTACCAGTTATGTACACATTGTCAAAGTACACACAAACATTTGGAATATCCTTAAAAATACTGTCCATGACAGCTTGGAAAATTCCAGGGCTAGATGATATGCCAAAACATAGTCTTTCATATTGGTAGAGTCCTTTATGTGTGTTTATTGTCGTATAGACTTTTGAATCTGGATGCAGTTCTAGTTGAGTGTAAGCATGACTAAAGTCTAATTCAGTGAATGTGTCTCCTCCTGCCAAATTCAAAGAGATTTCCTCAATGTTAGGTATAGGGTACCTATTTAGCTCTATTTGCTTATTCAGTGTAGTTTTATAATCTCCACAAATTCTTATAGAACCATCCTTCTTTAACACTGGCACAATGGGCGACGCCCAATTGGAATAGTCTACCTTCTTTATAATGCCATTAGCTTCCAATCTACTTAGCTCATTTTCAATTTTATTCCTCATTGCATAAGGTGGAACTCTAGCTTTGCAGTATCTTGGATTTGTGTCTTTAATGCTTAACTTCACTGTTCTATCATTTAGTAATCCAGAGTTACCAAAAACACAATTATTTTCAGATATAACTCTATCTAGTGAAGTAAGACTAGATTCTTTTACATTCTTCAATGAACAAATACTCTCCCAATTTAACTTAAGATCACTTAACCAGTTCCTACCTAGTAATGGTGGTCCATTTCCTTCAACCACAAGAAGAGGAAGTTTAACACGTTGACCATTATAACTTACATGAACCATACACTCTCCTATTACCGGAACATTGTCACCAGTGTATGTTGTTAGACACTTGTGACACGGCTGTAGAGACACTGATCCTCCTGTGACAGCGTCAAAATCTTTCTTTGTTATGGCTGTTAGAGATGCTCCAGTGTCAAGTTGGAAGCTGATGCTCTTACCGTTGATATTAACTTGTACACTGATGGGAGCATGACTTATTGATTTCACAGAGAACAGGTTGAAATCTGGCTGCGAATCAGTTTGAGCATTTTTACAGGTAGAGTGGTTCATTGGTTGGGTTAGGTAGTCTTGGTGAGAGTTAACATAGTGCTGCCTTTGGTTGCGGTACTGTCTTGACTGACTAGATTTAGCAACAGACGAAGACTTTGCAAAGCAGGCCTTGGCAATGTGACCTTGCTTACTGCACTTATAACAAGTTGCAGACTTGAACTTGCACCGATGAGATGCATGGGGACCTTTGCATCGATGACATTTTTGATAATTATTACTAGATTTAGATCTAGGATTTGAACGAGCAGGCTGTTTAGCATAAGTTGGAATGCTCTGATGGGGTTGATGTTTGTTGACTAACCTGCTGTTTACTGCATGGATCTCTGAAGGTGCTAAAGATCTCGCCGCATCAGATGACTGCTGGAATGACATTGCAAGTTGTATTGCTTTTTCCAATTTTAGATCTGACTCGAGCAGCAACTTTCTTTGAATATCAGGGCTGTTTACACCTGTCACAAACTTTTCACATATTCTGTCAGACAGCGTGTCTCCGAATTCACAAAATTCACTTAAATGACGTAAAGCAGCAACATATTCTGATATTGACTCGTTTGGTTGACGAGTCCTACTGTCAAATCTAGCTCTACATAGAAACTTTGATGGGGTAGGCGCATGGTGGTCTGTTAGCAATTTGCTCAGCTCGTTAAAGCTCTTGGTAGTTAGACTAGCTGGTGCGCATAAGTCCTTTAGTAGCCTAAATTGTTGAGGCCCTATGACTGTTAACAAAACAGCTCTCTTTTTGGCTTCTATCGTCACGTTGTTTGCTTCAAGGTAAAAGCTTAACCTATCTAGGTAATCATGAATGATTTCATCATTCGAATCAAATTCTTTTATTTGGCCATACAGCGCCATTATCCTAGAAATACTTAGCTAATATGCTCTAGGAAACCTCTTTTTTGCGTAAGTAGGTGCTCTTTCTAGTAGATTATTTATCCTCGTCGCCAGTTGAGGTAGATTAGGAATACACAACGGAGATAGAAGCCATCAGCATGTAGCCATGTTTTATTCGTAAACGGAAGAGGGACAATGATAGATAAATACAAGGGACATCACTCAATAACAACATTATAAATATAACTAATACAAGAAGAGTGAGTTCCCCTGACCTCACAAATCCCAATATGTTACATATACATTATATAAAAAATACCAATTAATTTTACATTACATTTTTTTAATGAAATTACAAAAATGTATTTGTCCTATCATACTTTTATTTTCATTACCAAGCACTCAGTACGTTGCAATAATTATTTTCTTGGACATGTGTATTGTTGGGCTTCTATTCTATTTCTCTTTATCTCTCGCTTACAACATGGTACCAGATATATAAGGGATGGTCTATGAATGACGACATATCTGGATAAGGCAGGGGTCGGCGACCTGCGGCTCGCGAGCCGCATGCGGCTCTTTTCGACGTCCAGATGCGGCTCTCCAGCTCATTGCGCAAACATTAATAGATATATAATTTCATTTTAACTAGACGGTGGGGTACAAAAGGCGTTTGCCGTGTTGAGGCCTGACTGGATAATGGGATACACCTCCTGAGCCGGTGCTATCCATAAAGATAACATAAAATAAAAATTAACAGCTTCTAAAGTAAATTGAGATAGTCCTAGAATAATATTATTTGATTACTAATTTTACTATTCTTTGAAACATGTCTATGTTTTTATATGAATAAGTATTATTTCACATTTAAAGCTATTTATTTTAAATAACAAATCAACTTTATTTGCCTAACCCTAATCAAATACCAAATATTGAAATAAAAATGTTGAGGCTCTTTAAAAACTAGGAAAGTTTGTAAATTGTAACTTTCGGTTCTTGCGTATCAAAAGGTTGCCGATCCCTTGGACAGGGGAAGGGGTGGATGGAGGGGGGGGGTGGTGACGATAGAGGAAAAAGTAAAGACACGCTATTCCAATAAAAATTGAAAATGAGTTGTAGGAAAACAACAACAAAAATACCAAGTATTTCAGTAAAGTGTTAATCGCCTCCCTTACTGTTGAAAACGATGCATTCCATTACATCTGAACATTAAAAATGTAACGTTAATACTTAATACACATTAGTAGTACATAGTAACACTTGTAGAAGTACAAACAGTATACAGACAGTATGATAAGTCTTGGTTATAGTCTTGAAATGTGTGTACGAAGAATTGGATATTATAGGAAGAAAATATAGAAGAAACCAAATGATTGCTTTCGATACATATAACATTTCAGTCAGTAAAACCATGTCATGTATATTATGTATATTTGAACCTTTATATCTCACGATTCCCCATCAGAGAGACTTAAGTTCGGATCATTGGAGTCGGACTACTTCGACGATTGTAGTATCTGCTTTAAATGGCCGTTCTAATAACTGAATTAAGGATTGTATCAAGATATTGTCTGCCATATTGAACTCACACGAAGCTTTATATTAAGCTAAATGTGACACATTTTATTGCGGCTAATGTTTAATTTTAGTTAAAAGGCCTAGAAGTGAAATGCTGCATTCAATCACTCGACTACTCCGACCATTGTGTTGTCTGCTTTAAATGACAGTTTCAATAACTGATTAATGATTGTATTAACATAATCTCTGCCTTATTGAAGTCACACACAACTTTAGATTGAGCCACATCTGACCAGCTCTCTACATAGCCAATATATATCATACATACATATTTTCTATTTGGTTTTTTTTAATTTAGTTTTTTTTTATGTGTCTAAATGTTAGTAACATTTGTAGCATCGAATTACAAAACAAAATAATGAGTATAGTAAGGTAAGTTATATTTTTTTTTTTTTTCAATCTCGTTCTGAAAGTTTTACTATTAGTCACGTTGAGCAAAGTAAGTGTTATATTGTATTGTTTTTTTTTTTTTTTTTTTTTCTTTTTTTTTCCAATATTGTTCTGAAATTATTAGCAGGGTAAGTAAATACGCATTTAATTAACAAATCAAGTACATAAAATGAATAGGAAAAACAAATAATACTCGCATATGCTCTTACATGTATAATAATTAACAATTTATAATATAAAAAAGGTAATTAAAATTGATTATTGACTGCCTTTGTTTTATATTTAAATTATTTATGTCAGGGAAATATAAACACCTTGACGATGTGTGTAACCTATTTTAAAGACATGAGATGAAGTCTGAATAACAATTGCTTTCTTATTGCCACGCATTACAGCCTATTTCCTTTTTTTTTTTTGTTAATTGTATAAAACTTTTACTATCGACATAAACATTACCCCCCACCCACCCCGCCTCGCCAGTTCCCTTTGGCACCTCCGAATCAATGTTCCTTTTAGATTTGTTTCATGAATACTTCATCATTACTTATACCACATTTATTCGGAAATCCCAGACTAATCCTGAAAATACGCACAAAAGGACTTGTACGTTCTCTTTTTATCTCACTTAAACATAATTCAAGTCTCTTAGAAAGGGAGACATAACAGTTTTAGAACGAAATCAAGTGTTTTAACGGGATTCCCATTGATAACAAACAAAAAACAACAACAAAACAACATGGCGTCTATTTGTCACTAGGTCCCACTGAATTGTAATTAAAGTGGTAATAATTGGTTACGTAGCCTAATGACTACGACATGACCAAGTGATGACGAACTCAACAACACTAAAGATCTGGTTCAACAATTCTTGCCGTTGGTGTCTCTAAGCAGTAACAATGCAACTACGTGACAATGATCCAGGGAGTATATACATTTACTCTAAAATTGTAAGTATACATAACGCTAAAGTCTAGTATCCAGTCAGTAACACAACATTTTACATACAACAACTATTTTAGACCTTTATATCTAACGATTGGTCATCTGAATGTCTTAAGTTCGGGTCCCGTAGTCAAGTTTTTAGAACGCCCTTAAGTCCACCCAGCTCAGATGGGTTACCTGACTGCGTACATAACCCATAACAGATAGAACAATTTGATCTTAGTCCAAATGTTGAGAAGAGAATCGGTGCATCTGACGCATCGGGCAAGTGTCCATTCGGGTATTTGTCGCATTCGGGATATCGACCTTCGGGCAAACGGCAATCGGGCAGGTGTCTTTCGGGAAAACGTATATATATATATATATATATATATATATATATATATATATATATATATATATATATATATATATATATATATATATATATATACATATATATATATATATATATATATATATATATATATATATACAACACCTGTGTAGTCTACTACTTCCTCTTCTTCTTCGTTCTTAATTTTTAGTGTTTATATACCAGAGGGTTTGAACTCGAGACTTTTTTTTCGAATTATCAACCATGAGCTTTGCCGACTTGACCATGCTTCCATCACAATTAAGGATTACGTGTCAACTGGTTATGCGCCATCGAGGCTGCTTTTCTTTTTGGATTTGCTTCCATAGCCTTTGTCCTACCAAGAACAAACTACAAGGCAGCAGTTGCTTGATTTTGGAGTTGTCTCTCCTAGAAGAGTGGCTGTCCCCAGCTAACGAGCCTCATCTGCCCGAGGGTTTTCGGTATAGCAACCATGAGCTTTTACCGACTCGATCACCCCGACCCCTACCTGTGTAGTCAAACCACACCTTAGCAAAGAACATGTGGTAAAAAAAAAAACAACTTAAAAGCATCGCTACCTGGAAACCACTTGTAGCCAAAACCGCCCTGTTCAAAGCGCCTATAATAAGACTATTTATATATATAAACAACTTATTTAACAACATAATTAATTGTTTAATTGCGAACAATTTTTTTTTATGTTTGATGCTGTCGTTGCATTGGTTGCAATGTGTAATTAATTGTTTTTTATAATAATTTGTTATATACGTATTTATTTATGATCTCTTTTACTACAAGGTTTTTCGAGTTCAAAATATCTGAAAATTTAATGTAGATAAATTGTTCTAAATGACTGAAAAAAAACAATAGGCTGACTTGTCTAAGTTTAGGAAAACATACAGCGATTTAACAAGTTTGGTGCTGTTGATGCTAAGTTAAAATCGTGTTGTTGCTGATCACTTCATAGCAGCATAGAATGAGGTGTTTCAATATATCGGGGTAAATCTGATGTACCTCTAATTCAACCATCATGTAAACAAGATTTCAATGATATATCAAACTGCGTTGTCTGGGGTAGTGTGTCTATGTGAAGGTTGGAGGTGTTAGATTGTGGTATTTAGTCCCTGGGTAGATTCATGTTCGACTGGGTATAGCATAAATGTGTTTGATATAAACTTATAATAGTTTACATTGTTTATGTAATATTTGGCTATTTGATTCGAACGTGAGCTGATAGAACATCGTCACTATTGATATTGACTGTTACTGTATTCCCAGCGAATTATTATGTACGTTTTGTTGGCCTTAAATACTTTATTGAGTACAAAGCAATCTATTACTTCAAAATATATGTAATGTTCATAAAACATAACCATACGTAACAAGATCAAACATTGTTAACATCGGCATTAACTGTTGATTATTTCATATACCCGTGTCAGTGTTGCTAACACGGGTTAAACAAACTATTAAATCGGGCATGTACAGTATACGCATATTTACACAATAACAAGCTGTAAAGTAATCTGAAATGTGTAGTGAATGCATGCTGCGTTTTTCATCATTTGTGTATTTGCAAATAAAGGACAACTTTATTGAGTTTGTTTACTCTTTTCAAGCAAAAACGATCAAGTCGGTTTAAACAATATTGATACCTGTGGTTTAGGTACACTTGATTAATAACTATTTTTTATTAAAATAAAATGTGTGTCTGGAACTTAATCTAACAACTATAATGGATCGGGATCAATGGAGCCAGGCGAGAATAGTCTCAAAGGTATTCGAGAGGTCCAACAAATACTCTCAAAATCATGCGCGGTGTTACTCAAATTAATATGGTTATACAATCCTGACTGTTACTAAAATTAATATGGTTATACAATCGTGACTGTAACTAAAATTAATATGGTTATACAATCCTGACTGTTACTAAAATTACTATGGTTATACAATCCTGACTGTTACTAAAATAAATATGGTTATACAATCCTAACTGTTACTAAAATTAATATGGTTATACAATCCTGACTGTAACTAAAATTAATATGGTTATACAATCCTGACTGTAACTAAAATTAATATGGTTGTACAATTCTGACTGATTGGCTTTTTTCGGACATCTATGTGAACACAATCCGTCAGCTCTATGCTACGTAGGTTCAATTACCACAATTACACTAACACATAACTAGAAAGTCTAGATATTCTGGCTTTTATCAAGTTAATATAAGAGCGACACAAACGTGTAGCTAACGCAGTTCATTATAGATTAGCTGCATACTCGTGCTCCGCCACGGAGAATCTTTTTTAAATGTACCAACTTGGAAACAGAACAAAACGCAAAGACAAATGCAAAAGAAAACACAACGCAAACATGTCTTACTTCTACTTTAACTATTCATCTCACATGCAGGAGTTTTTTGTTTTTTTTTTAATGGAGACGATAGTGCAATATGTTGCGTTTTACACATATCCAACTATTGGAGACATGAGGGATAATTATGGTGGCATGTTGGCTACAATTGGTGACCTTTGGACTACAATTGGTGACACGTTGAATACAATTGGTGACCTGTGAACTGCAATTGGTGACACGTTGTAAACAATTGGTGACATGTAGGCCAATATCGTATTTTTAGATTAAAGATTCAAATGTAAAAAAAAACAACTTTACGTAATGGAATATTCTAGTCTTAATTTTGATGGCGTGTATCAAGTTTACAATATACTTTTAAAACCCCGTATATTGTCGAGTAAACAGCTGAATCTTTATAATCGTATTGTCGTGTTTTTGCACGGGTCGATTTTCGCATCACACAACAGGCAGTCGCCCGATGACCGTAGATAACTACCGCCCGCTTCCCCCCTCCATCTATACACGTAGATTGACTAATGTAAAATAAACGATCTTTCGGTTACCATCAACTTAATTAACTCATATCTCTGTTCTTTACAAAATGAGTTAGAAGACATTGTATTTCTCATTCACTTATGTCAGGATTTTGCAGCTTCAAATTAATGCACATCAGATACAGATCAGCTGACTAAAAACAATTATTCGGTAAACAACGACAGCGTTGACCCAACATAGTTGAAACTGTTTCATTTACATATCTTTGAAAACTACATGAAATAAGTCCAAGATGTTAGATTTTTAAATGTATCAGAAGCATTTATTCAATTTTTAATGTCAGCAAAGTAAATTTAGGTATATTATAACAAACTAATTAATGTCAATATATCAAACATCGAATGGATGTATTATTATTATTTTTTAAATATGTGTATTCATCTATTTGTCGGATTTTGTGTCTTTGAGTTGTCTCCCGTCCTTTGCTTGGAAAAATAAATATGGGAAGTAATTTTGAAATGCTCGTTTAAAATACCAAATCAAAATAATATATATTTATTTTAGAACACCCACTATTAACATAATAGATATAACATGATTGCCTGAAGATGAGTTAATGAAGTTAGTTGGACGTTTTCTATGCTGTGTGAATGATGTTCAGAAATCGATGGGTTCCTGGCATGCATTGTAATAAGTTATTACTTGTTACTTGCGAAAACATATAATCAATATATACTGCATATGTGTAAAATGATACACACACTGTAGACATATTTGTTTTTAATTGTGTATAGTCTGGCATGGTGTGTAAGATCAAACACAAGTCCAATTCAAAACATGTTATAATGTTGCTTTATTGGCACTAAACAAATCTTCGATTCTCTCTTAATCTACTATACACACCAACTATTTGGTATCTAGTCTGATTGCAAATGCTTTCTTCACACAAATATCAAGCTCCGCTACTCTCGCTAATCCACTATTTTCCCCTAAACGCTCCACTAATCATCTCCTAACGATACATACATCCAACTCGCAACTGACACCTCAGTGGTCAGCTGATCATCTCACGTAAATGGTCAGTTCGTCACTGCATTATATTGGTTCTGCTTGACCGATGTCTAGTTGACCTACGCTACCAATCACTTATCTATGACCAACATTACATTATTTCGTCATCACAGTGTCACATACAGTATATTTCTTGAACATGGATAGCTCAAGTGTGTTGGGTCCATGTTGTGTTTTAGTGTTGTTTAGATCTGATACAATGAAGGTGTGGGTCGCAGGATCTGGTGCGGGCTGATTAGACTGTGGATTATGTGGCCATAAATAATGTGGTGGCCGTTGGTCTTGGTGATGGTCCATCTTCATCTGATATTTTGGTTGAGATTGTTGGTGACTTGGCTGTATCTGAAAAGACAAGGACCCATGAATTCATTGAGCAAATTTAACCGTAATCATAGAGGCTTCTCCCAACAGCTTTCACCGTAGATGGATCATGAGTGGGTGCAACTCCGTTGTTGCTTGTGTTGATTTTACTTACATATTACATTACTGTGTTGACAAAATGTCAAAATCTAGTGCAAACTCTGGTCGTCTGCGACTCGAATGGTCTTACCGTAGATAGACTTGAATTAATAAATTTATTGGGATAGGCCACTTTAATCATAGTCAATAGGGCGAGAAGCGATGTTAAAAGCAGTAGAATCTTAACAATAAAGAAAAATTAAAACAAACAAAGAAGAAAAACAGATCTATAAAAAACGCGTATTTAAACAGTTAAGACAGCAATGTCTGCAATTTAAAAACGTGTATATAAACGGACTTAAAATCATAATTAAGATGGTCGCATCTATTTCTAATGCCATGATTATGTGAACACAAGGCTCATTTGTAATTTGTATTTTACAATCCATGGCAGATACACATGTAAACATATTAACATACAAACACAGCACACAGCATATCTCACATATTTACATGCTATTCAAATATTCATGCAGTAATTACTTCATATGTATGTGGGAAAGTTCATTGGCACGAGTGTGTGAAACTACAAGTGTGTGTGTTTTTGTTGTGAGGCAGTCAACTGTAGAAAGCACATTCTATGCATTATTTTTTACTTTGCAATAACATCTAAAGTTTATAACCAAATGTAACCATGTAACGAAATCAATCATCGTTAACTGTTGATTTATTTCATACGAGCTGACCAGCGACGTAGCATACGCCTTTATTTAGTTTTTTATTTCCTATTTTTCCTATTTTGTGAATTCGACATTACCAATGCTGCGACTGAAAATATTTTTCTTTAAAACAATATCAGTAGCTATTAAAGGACGATTATCCGCTAAATCATTTCGCCCCCCCCCCCTCACTCCCATGTACTTAAAGCACGTTATTATTAATTGCTAAACAGGAGACGACATGAACACAACCGACACAACACAGCAAACTTCTGACTATCAGCATCAAGCAAGCTTAAAACAATTGAACGTTCAATAGATGACGGTAATGGTGTAATTTATTATGAAGTAGAGTGCAATACATTGCGCCTTTTTAAATAGAGTTGTATACATTGTAGTGAACAAAGTGTTGTGCTTGTCACCACATCTAAAGAGATAATCTTGCTACACCCCTTAGTTAGTTTTGGCAATATTTTAAAGGTATCATTAGAGATGAGACTGGTATACATTCGGGGTCTAAATAAAACATAATCGTTGCATAGAAAGTCAGCTTAGGATCGATACATTGCCGTAGGTATAGTTTACACGTTCTGAACATGTATAACCCGCTCACAACTCGAGGTTAACATATCTAAAATGAACAAATTATATTTTATTTAATCTTACAATTATTATAGGGCTATATACATTTTGCTAAAAAATTATTTTTTGTTTTAAATGTATGTTTTTAACAATGAAAAAAAAAACAGTTAATAATTACTTCCCATTCATTCATTTGTAACATGTAAGGGAAATAATACAATTACAATTCATATCACTAGTCTATAAATATTTTAAAAAAAATAACAATTAGTTAAACAATTAAGACGGATATGCACAGTAAATTAGTATTTACAAAAATAGTTTTAAAAGACAATATGAATTGTTTAGGTGAGTGTTTCTTTGTTTCTAGCAATTGTTTGTTTTTGCCAATTTTTTGAAAACTTTATTGCGTTTGCGTATGCTTTTCACAGATATGCGAATAAGTTGATAAATCAATGCTCATCCTGAATTAACAATTTCTCTCATAATTAAAATAATTTAAAAAAAAATAGAAGAATAATAATATTAAACAAAAACACGTGTAAGTCTAGAATAGAATCCAAATCTTTCAATTCACTTAGTCAACGCCTGCGGTTGCGTCTGATGGATACGTAAGCAACAGTAATATTTTATGTTAACAAAATATGTCACACAAACACGCGATGAAAAAAAAAACCGGTAGTGATCTCCCCTAAACTTTCTCGAATATTCTTATATAAAACAACAGGGGATGGTAACTGGGGATATAGTTATGATTTTTAATCCATTTTAAATACTGAAACTTTTAAAAATAGAATAGAATCTCAGTAAAAAACAATTGCGCACCAAGCGAACGCCTAATAAAGGTGTGTATAATAGTGCGCAATAGTATTAGTACTTAATAAATTTACATTCGTTTTTTGAGAAATCGGAAGTAGCGTAAATTACTACTTCCGGTCAACGGAAATTACTCAAAATTTAACAGAAGGTAGAGAATTAGATCTTTTACTTACATGTGAAATTTCATTTATCTATCTGAAATAGTACTCAAGTTATAGGCTTTTGAAAAATTCAAAGTAGAAAAAGTACCACTTCCGGTTGTCGGAAATCGCTCAAAAGTTGATACGGATCTACGATTTTGATGTAATACTTATATATGAAATTTCATCAACCTAGCTGTAACGGTACTCAAGTTATCGTGTTTACACACGGACACACACACACACACAGACACAGACACACAGACATACGGACAAGATTGCAAAATTATGTTTTTCCGTATCAGTGAGGTGTAAAACGTCGAGATTTGCAAAAATCTCGATTTTTTTTTTTTTTTGCACGATTACAATACTTTCTCTATACTACGTATATACGAGAAAGTAAAAAGGGCTGAACATGTGTGTTGATAAATCTAGTCAGCTAAAAATGTATATGAACACAATCCGTCAACTAAACATCTATGTGTACACAATCTTTCAACTGAACATCTCTCTCTCTCTCTCTATATATATATATATATACATATATATTTATATATATATATATATATATATATATCTATATATATATATATATATATATATACTCATCAAGGAGTTGTATGTCACGTAGCTCAAGTTACTACGATTACAATAACACAGAACTGGTAAGTCTAGCTATTTTTAGACTCCAATAGGTTGAGAAAAAAAGCCACCAAATCGTGTACTTTAAATCATATAATTAATTAATTAGAGATGAAACAAGATTCGACAAATATGTAGTAAATAAAAAAAAATTAGTAAAAAACAATTGGAAACGTTGGTGTATCACAGGCAACAATGTCTATTAAAACCCGACAAAATCATCTACATCTATTTCATTAGTTTATTTTATACTCTATACAATTTTTTCTTTATGTTGGTTATCTAAGGTATACACAAGATAAACTACACATTAAATTAAATTATGAAATCATTAAAATAATATGGAGTAAAAAAAAAGAATATCATATTTCATTTGTAAGGCAAAAAAAAGCCGTAAATAAATCAGTTAAAAATGCATGCGAGAGTTCAACTACTTGTTCAGATCATATTAAAACAAAATGAATAAGAATAAATAAGAAGTTATATTGTTGATTTTATATTTATGTTAAAACTTTTTTAGATGTAAACATAATTCATTTATCATCTCAACTTCCTTATCGCCATACAAGGAAACGTGTGTCCTGGCTTTAAACCTATTGTTTATGCATCCTTAATTCTCCTTCTTTAGACAAGCTGTCAAAGGGATACAACAGCGGAAATATCTAGTAAACCAAGAAAGTCGTATCTACTTCCCCTTTTTTATGAAAAAAGGAATTATATCTCACGACCCATGGAATATACTCGATAACAAAATCGTATCACAAATGTATTTACTTGTTGTATTTGTTCGCTAATTGTAATATGACCTATGATGACGCAAGTTTAAGTTATAGAAGTCAAGTAGACGTTGGCAGAAACAGAGCATAACGTAGTTAGGTAGACCAACATAATAACAGGAGATGACCGGTCAAGTGATACGGTCAGATGACCACTGAAGCGTGGGTCAGTAGTTAGGTCAGCAGTTAGGTCAGCAGTTAGGTCAGCAGTTAGAGAGAGGTAGCTCTAGGGGGAAATGTAGAGAGTTAGAAGTAGATAGTGTTAGGGATGGTTATAGAAGTGTGTAGGGAGAAATCTAGTGTTAGTTGTAGTTAGATAATGTTAGTAGACAGTCAGGTGTTAGGACGTAGTTAGGGCAGGTATCGTTGTCATATGAAAATATGGAACTGTATTTTATTGATACGGACCTTTTTTGTGTTGATTTCACACTGTAGGAAGCGTACGAAAGTGTAGGCGATCCCCGTTGAGGGTACATATATGTGTATATATATATATATATATATATATATATATATATATATATATATATATATATATATATATATATATATATATATATATATATACCGGATGTTCATTACGGAACATTACACTTATATATAGAATCAAACTTTCTTCTACCCCAACCTCATATGACCTCTCATTAAGTAACTAAACTTTTTTTATACTCTTCAAATAAAGAGCCCATCTTCAGGCAATGGTATGTCACATTTATAAGTGGAAATGCACAGTTATTATAACATTGGATGGTATTAAGTAAATGAATAACAATTTTATTTGGCATTTTAAACAAGCATATCACAACTATTTCCCAATTGATTTCTAAAAAATAAAATTAAGGGGGAAAAACTCGCAGAAACAAAACCGATATAATGTTCCACGCATTTCTTTATAGTTATTTAAGTAGTAGTGTATAATTTATTTTCTACTTTTTAGTGCATTGTTACATAAAATCTTGTTATTAAAACGTTGTTTTTTTTTTTTTATTTCAGTTCTGTATTTATTTATTTTTTTACAATAGTGTTGCAATACTAAAAACAATTGCGTACCTAATGAGCGTGATGAAGCGTGTCTAGTATTGCGGAATAGTTTGATGAGACAGTCTACTAATTTGGACACACTTTTAATTAATTCATAAAAAATAATTGTATAACCAATTAAGTAAAGTTTTATGTCTTGCTGCATCGTCTTTATGTCTTGACCCACGCGCCAACGTTGAAACAAATCTGTCAGTTAGAAGTATCCGAAATTTCGCACGGGCGTTTCGACCTAGAAAGACAAACAGAACAAGCAAATTAAATAAAAGCTTGTAAAATGCCATCTCTTCAAGTGAATGAGAAGTATAATGTGTCCTCGGACTCATTTGAAAAGAACAGAAACACGATAACAAAGGTAACCCAAACCGAAAGAGTGTCGGTTGTTTTTTTTTTTTTGTTTTTTTTTTACACAAGTCAAGCAACTTTGGTAGATGAGAGGGGGGGGAATGGTCATAAGGCTACTGCATGTTGTGTGATGCATATATTAACCCGTGCATTTAGCGACATTATGTAGGGTGGCTAACAGCCTTACAAACACGTGAAGAAACACAAACACACTATTTTCCGAGTCTGTCAATTTATGTTCATTATTTATAAACATGAACTACAATAACAAAAAAAATTATTATGTTCATCATTCATCAATAATAGTATGCATTGATATACAAAAACTCATTTAGAAACTGCTCTTAAGTAGGCCTATTTAATGAAACCCAGAAAATGTTTTCCTTTGGTGGGTTTCTCATCCGGATTTTTTTTTAATACAATTTCTCGATGATTATTCACCCCATGCGGATCATCTCAACGACAGAATCGTTGAGCCTCTCTCCGACTGTGTCGCTGAGAATAAAACCCTTTGGTGGTTTCTCAGTCAACACTGTCGTTGAAAATAAAACAATAATTAAACATGCTCTCCACAATTAGGAAAGCATAAACTGTAGGTGTTTTGAAGCTAATATTCCAGCCATTTTGTTTTGACGAGAGCTAGTCCAGATCTAGACTAGATCTACTTGATCAACGATTTACACTGATGTAAAACCTACGTAAATCAAATCTACAAGATCAGGATTTAGATCTAGAAATCTACATTATTGACTAGAGAGAAAAAGTTAAAAGTATGCCTAGTGCGTCGAAAGTAAATGATAGAATCTAGATCTAGAAAATCTAGTAATTTTTCAGTGATCTAGATCTAGTCTAGAGATTGACTAGATCTAGATAGAAAGATAATTATTTCTGTGGCATAGCTGTCCTTTAGCATTTAGGATCTAGAATCTAGATCTACTCAATTTTAAATCTCTTCTATTTCAAATTGTTTGTAGATCTATATCTACAAGATTAGGCTTAGGTCTAAAAATATACTAAAGTTAAAGCTACAGTAGGCTACACAAGTACACATCATTCCTAAACTTAATGCCATTAATGGCTAAAATTCACTGAGCATTGTTGCACTTAAGACTTAAACGTAAGGCCTAAATACTAAATAAAATTATTACGTTAGCTTAATTTTCATGACAGCTTTTCTCTTCTTTTTTGCCATGCTTAATTTAAGTCACTTTCATGTGCTGGTAGCTTAAAATAAAACTTGTTTAG